>NW_026704990.1:1200000-1500000 GCF_029867415.1 Vicia villosa | reverse complement strand
CATACAACCTTTTGCCAACACTCTTTCCTTCCCTCTTTTACACATCCCAACTGGCACACCATCCCTAAACATATTCATCTTCATATCATATCATATAATAATATATATACTCATTTTTAATCATCACAAACCATAACTCATACTCACAAAAGCAACAAAAAAAAGTTCATTTTTCACTTTCTTCCAACCAAAACACAAACAAAAACATCGTAGTACATTATTGACACAAAAACATCATAGTACATTATTCCATTATACATTCCGATGGAACAAGAAGACGACAAATCACCACCTTTCTGGCTTCCAAAAACCAACAACCACCGCCGTCTCCGCCGCTCTTACTCCATCTTCCTAACATCAACATCCTTCCTCGTACTCCTCTTCATAACCGCCCTCGTTTTCGCACTTGTCGTGGTCCCCACTTTACGTTCTTTCAGTTCCATCCTCTTCAAACCTCAAACCGTTAAACACTCTTGGGATTATTTAAATCTCATACTCGTTCTCTTCGCTGTCGTTTGTGGCTTTCTTACTAAAAACGACACCAACGAAACGCAAACGATGCAAACGCATACTCCGCGTTTTGATAGAAGCTTCTCCAACCCTGATACACCGCCGTCGTGGTATGAAAATTCTAATCGGTCGTTTAACCGGTTGAGAAGCGTTGGATCTTATCCGGATCTTCGGCAACCGTCGGAGTTGGTTACCGATGATGAACGGTATCGGTTTTACGATGATACTTATGTTCATTTCCGTCATCGGTTCTCGAGACTTGAAGATGAAGTTCAAGTTCATTCGGAAACGGTTACTTCCGGTGAAGTTTGTTTATCTCCGATGAGGAAACCGGAGATGAAACCAGTGCAGGATTGTGGAATTGAAGATGTTCGAGAGCGTGTATATGAGGTGGAAACTATTGAGAAACCGGAAATCAATTATTCCGTTACTGAGAATTCACTACCGCTGCCTCCGCCGCCTCTGCCGCCGCTGCAACCGCTATCGGTTCTGAGGAAAAAGAAAACTAGAAGTGCATCTACAGAAAACGCAGCTACGGTCAGTTATGAGGAATTTTCCTCGTCGGTGCTGGAACAGATTCCGGCGGTGAGGAAGAAGAAAACTAGAAGTGCATCTACAGAAAACGCGGCAACGGTCAATTATGAAGAATTTTCCTCGCCGATGCCGGAACCGGAACTGAATCTGCATTCTCCGCCGCCGGTGATGACGAGAACGAAACCTGTTCGAAGAAATGTCAATCGAGCATATCAATCGGAAATGATCGATAAATTTGAACGTAATGATTTTGTGGCACAGAGTTCTCAACCGCCTCCGGCAGTGGCTCCGCCGTTAACGGCGGAGAGGAAGATTGGGATTCCGGTTAAGAAGAAGAGAGGGAATGCAACTAAGGAGTTTTTAACCTCATTGAGAGGAAAGAAGAAGAAACAGAGACAAAAGAGTGTTGAAAATTTTGAAACCTTTCAATATACTTCTCAACCTTCTCTCTATGTTTCACTACCACCGCCACCTCCTCCACCGTCGGTTTTTCAGAACATGTTCTATGCCAACAAGAGCAAACACAAGAAGCATTACCATGTTCCTGTGGCAACATATAAACCTCAGCTACCAAACAAGAGGGAACATTCTAATTATAGATTAGAGAAGAATGTAGTGATTACTGGTAATGAGTCACCCTTGATTCCTATCCCTCCGCCGCCACCACCTCCACCATTCAAGTTACCGGCGTGGAAGTTTAGAGTTCAGGGTGACTATGTTAGGGTTGATAGCATTGGAAGTTCAAGGAGTGGTTCACCAGATTCAGATGAAAATGTTGAGTCGCCAATTAGTCGAGATGAATCAAGTAGTAATAGTCCCTATGCTGGAGATGGTGAAGAGAGTGTCACTGAAATTGGAAATGCAAGTGAAGCTTCAATGTTTTGTCCTAGCCCAGATGTTGATACCAAAGCTCACAACTTTATTCTGAATTTCAGAGCTGGGTTGAGGATGGCCAAGATGAATTCCTTGAGGGAGAAGCAGGGAATTGGGAGGTCTAATCTTGGTCCTATACAAAAGTAGAACAAGTTGAAGTTACAGAATTGATATTGCTTTGTTGTAGTTTATTTATTTGATTGATTGTTTTTAAGAACAGGTTTGTTGATTATATATAGATTTCAAGTTCATACAGAGGAATTGGTTTTGTAAAAGAGAATTCTAAGATACAGTTCTTGTATTAATATAGTGTTGTTTTTCTTTTCTATGGTGGGGTGGTGGTTTTTACTTTGTATGTTTGTTGTGTATATAAAATGACCAGTTTTGGGTGTGGTGAATGTAAGGTTGTTGACAGTGTTTTTCTCCTAGCTATGGTTCAAACATTGTTTAAGTAATCAAAATTTCAAAATTTATAGGACAGTTAACATCATCTTTTTGTCACTCACTGTATTACTATTCATAATTTCATGTCACATATTTATGCAACTGAAACATTGCCAAGAGTCTTTTGCTAAAGGCTTGGTGGCATTACACAAACAATAGTACATTGTTTGAAGTTCATGCAAATGAGGATTTAGTGACACTTCATATTGAAGGCATGTCAATATCCAACCCTAACTCGTGTGTCCGAGGATTTAGTGACACTTCATATTGAAGGCATGTCAATATCCAACCCTAACTCGTGTGTCCGGTATCCGTGCTTTGTAGATACAAAATTTAAACTATATGTATTATTAGCTTTATAACTTTGTTCTTATCCAAATTATTGACATATTAATACTTCACTCAATGTTTAATAAAATGCGTAGAAACAAAATTAGGGATGTTTATTATTAGAGAAGAATAGGAAATTGATGTCAAAGTTATCATTTCCTCTGACCCAATTGTTTGATATCATATAGATACTGACACATATAGATACATTTAATTATTTTATATTTTTAATTTACTATCTTCATGATGTCGCATCAGACAGATACTCTACTGTATAGAGAGTCCATGTCACCCGTTCATCATTAATTTTGATTCCAGAATTAAAAAGTGGTGCAGTATGTGGAAAATTCAAATTTGAATTCCAACGAATTTCTACAACCACATCTCTTCTGATCCAAAGTCTCGATCTCTATAACAGTTACGCTGAGATGGATGACGTAAATGCAGATCTCGTTTCCAAAAGCACCTTAGAATCATCCAATCAATAATCATCTCAGATCTCTGTTGTAGATACGGCCGACGAAGAATTACCTCAAAATTCCCTCGAAATAACACGAATTCAGAGGCGAAAATAAGATAGACTGATTTTAGGGTTTCGAGACCACGAGAATGTGGATGGAATTCTTAACACTACTCTTTCGCTAGTTGTAATTGCTACCATAGCAAATCATGTCGTATCAGGGATCCTCGTTGACGATAAAAGCTCAAGCAACCTGATGTACCTCAAAATCATAATGAGGTTAGGCTTAAACGAGCTAAATCTGAAGCCTTGCGAAGCCAAGAGTCTCATAACATTTAATGATTCTTCTACTTGTCCATGTGGATGCATAAATATACTACTTTCCTTTGGTGTAGGGAAAAATAAGAGGATAATGGAGAATTGCTTCTTTGTGTCCCTTGTGAAAGCCAGTTGCTTTGTCGAATTGGTTTGCTAATAAGAAGTTTTGTTTCATGCATGAGCTGATATTTCATGGAATATTAACTATGTCACCCTTTCTGTGTTGACTTCCTAGGAGTTTCCGGGCCTAATCTCCTTGAACCATCGTCCGAATCAGTCCTTTGCATCAGTTGTGAGTGCTTCTAGTTCCCCGTCTTCTTATTCCTCTAATAGTGCAAGGTTGGCTCTGAGTGATATTACTATTATTTTAAAATATCCTTCCCTATGAAAAGCTTCATGGGTGTTGTAAATCATTCCATATACATCTACTTGGCTGATGTAAGCTTTATAGAGATTTGCACTTTCTTCTTCCTTCACATTCTGCTCTGTCTTATTCTCTCCTCTCGATTCGTGTTATTTCGAGAGAAATATGAGGTAGTTCTTCGTCAGTCATATATACAACAAAGATATGAGATGATTATTGATTGGATGATTTTAATATGCTTTCGGAAATGAGATATGTGATTACGTCATCCATCTCATAGTAAATCCTAATCAAACTTAACCAAAATGTAATTAAACTTAATAAAATAACAGACAAGATATTGTACATATTGCGTCTTGACAGAGTGTCATCAGTCATTTGGTGGCGTGGTGCTCAAGCCTTTTCCTCCAAAATCATGAGGCAGAGTATAATGTTCATGACATAGAATGCAACATGGTGTTTTAGGGGCCATTCTATATGGTGAAGTAGTGGATATGTTTTGGTTCAGTTCTTAGCTTGGTGCGTGAAGCATTCTCACGCACGAAATTATCCCCGGGGGGAGCAAATTGGATGTTTTCTTCAATCTGAAGTATCCTTTTAGCAAGGAAGTGTGAATTCTAATGTTGCAGTAGATTATAAGCATTGTTCAGCAAATCATGTGCATGTTACGTGCCTAAAGTAGCTTGTAGTTGTTGCAAACTCTGGAGCATTTCATGCTCTAGAATTATAGGTTGCGATGAAGGCTGCTTCAATGTTTGACCTTGCAATGGCAGTAGACGGGGTTTGATGGTTAAAAGAACTTTGAAGGTCCTTTGTCAAACTATTGGAGGTGCTAGATTTTGTGATGTTGGAATTGTAGGAGGAGTTACTAAGATCAGAGCATCTTCGGTTAATGGAAGAAATGGAGTCTCCTTCACTGGACCGAGAGAATACAATGGTTGTGGCATTGTTATGTGTGGCGACCGAACAGATGGTTTTTATGCTGCCATGACAGCAGAAACTGAATCGGTGATTTGTACGAGGAAGATATTACTGCTTTGAAAGAGAAAAGATCAGTGATCTGAAAGAAGTAAGGTCTATGATTTGAATTCTTGGAAATTTGTGAGAATCAGATGTCTATTCTCATATACGGTGTCATTGTTTCGTACTAGAACTTGAATTAGGTGGAGATAGAATGAAATAGAGTTTTAGTGCAGTGAAACGGGGGTGGACCTCCAAAGTTAACACTCCAACATTCAATTAGTAATCGAGTGATAAAGTAGTTTTAGCGTATGAATGAGAGAATATCTGAAATACACATGTTGTGCTTTATTTAGTGTAAGTGGTTAAAATTGATTTCATGAGATCGGAAGTCTGCGAGTTTTTGTCTTATTATATCCAACGGTAAAAAAATGGTGTTAGAGTCAGGAATCGTATGTTTTTGGCCGTGGTGAGGCCTAACATATTTCTGACTTCTTTCCATTCAATGTCTGTTAATGAGTCTATCATCGTGGATCCTACCAATGATCCGGAACAATTTTTAAAAATATATTAATTTCCAATGTTAATGGTTATTAATGAATAGTAAGCTGGTTAATCCTCCTTCACGTATTTAGATTATTTAGATTTTCATTATTTTTTCAATTACTTCAAATATATTTCTTGATAAGAAAGACTTCTGAATCCGTTATAAATTTTCGTTCTTCCATAACTTTCTCTCATAAATAAAACCAAACTAACAAAAACAAAAAATTGAGCCACTGGTTCATTGAACCAACCCCACTTTGATCAGAAAAAACCAAATCCGGTCCATATTCCAACCGAATCTCAGAATCTAATCACACAGATTCTCTAACCCAAACCAAACCGCCTCGTTTTTTTTCCCTTTCGCAATTATAGAAACTTTTCTGTCTCTAAGGTGAGAAACTCAAAATAACCTCAGCACCGTTGTGTGCCCTCACACAATTCCACGAAACCCTAACCCTAATTCGATTCTTCAAATCCCTCTCCAATGGCGCAAAACGATTCACAATCCGACAAAAACCCCCAAACCCGATTCTACAACCCATACAAAGACCTCGAGGTTTCCAGCCGAAATCTCTACCAGCTCCCAACTTCCCCGGAGTTTCTCTTCGACGAGGAAGCTCTCCGTAAACGCCGTTCCTGGGGAGAGAATCTCACCTTCTACACTGGCTGCGGTTACCTCGGAGGTTCAATCGCCGGTGCCGGAGTTGGGCTCGTTGAAGGAGTTCGATCTTTCGAATCCGGCGACACCACGAAGCTCCGAGTCAATCGTATTCTCAACTCATCCGGGCATTCGGGTCGGACTTGGGGGAACCGTGTTGGGATCATTGGGTTGCTTTATGCTGGAATCGAAAGCGGGATCGAGGCTGCCAGAGACACCGATGACGCCTGGAACAGCGTTGCGGCCGGGCTTGGCACTGGAGCTTTGTATAGAGCAGCAAGAGGGGTGAGATCGGCTGCGGTGGCTGGAGCTGTGGGTGGAGTTCTTGTTGGAGCTGCTGTGACGGTAAAACAAGCATTGAAACGATATGTGCCGATATGAAATGTGAGTATGAGATTTGAGATTCACTCTTTTAATTCAAAGAGAAAAAAAAAACAAATTTTGAGAGATAATTGGTGTTAGTTTTAGTTAGTAGAATATATAGAATTATTTAAAGAAGTTATATACCATATATGTTATGGTTATGTTAGTTAGTAGTTAATGCTTCCGATGCGAAACTATTGGTTTAATGCCATATTTTTTCAGTTGGATTCTAGCTTTCTGTTCTAAAACTAATGTGTAACTTTGTGAAGTTGTCATCGAATAAATAATTATAATTATTGGGACGAAATTTAATTTGAAAGTGTTTATAGCATCAATTAATCCTTTGTTTTTTGCTTTGAACTTTATTATGTGATGGGTTAGCTCGGTCAATATGTATGATTTTAATGGTTGGTTTGAAAGATTTTGCATGTGTTTGATCAGAGTTGAACAAGTTTTTTGGATGTAGAGTTTTCTGTGGAAGAGATTGTAGGAACCTTATCGTGGGAGTTTTCAAGATTTTGGTTGCATTTAGTGTAATGTTTTGCTTGTATTGATCTTCGGTCAGTTGATTGTGGGTTCTTTCAAATTTTAGTCATATCATGTATGAGCTTCTTTTCGGCGATGTTGATTACTCTTGTTATGTTGCAATGAGCACATGAACAAGAGGTACTAAACAACTGTTATTATATACTTACATTTTCCAAATGTTGCTTTGTTTCAGAAAATCATGCAGACTTGGGGTTGATTATTGCAGTTTGCCTCTTTCCTTTAATGAGTGTGTTGCCTTTGCTTTTGGCAAATGGGAACCGCTATTAAATCCGTAGTAGTTCGGAAAGGGGTATTTGATTGATCATATGTCAGAAACTCAGAATTTATTTGTGTCCTGGTCATGGGACTACCTTTCCGGGTCAATAGGGAGTAAACCGTCAATCTAGTCCCCTTAGGATCTCTCTTTCCTACCTAGTCTCAAAAGTAAATAAAAATAGTATATGAAATCTATCAAATTAAGTCTTCGTGTTACATATATGTTGATGAGAGATACTAGAGACTAAAGAGATGAATTTCATATAGGTTAGGCATTAGTTTGACAGTTATGATATAGTTTAAGGGTTACTTTTTATTTTCATATAGTTTATGGACTACATAGAAGAGAATGTGAATCTGCAAATCCTAGCTCGATTGGCAAAAGCCGATACTGTTGGGTTGAAAGTCAACACCGGGGTTATGACCACTATCTATATCATTTTTAAAGGAGAAATGGTGATATTTGAGGTACTAAATAGGCAGGCAGCTATCCTTTAGATCAAGAAGTGTTGCATGATGTTATTATGGTTTTCCTGCCCTTGTTTTGTTCCCTCTCACCCCTACTAAATGATCCCCTTTCATTATCCACCGTTTCCTCACCTCCGGTTCTTCCTCTTATGCTTTGACCTCTGCCACAAAGACAACATACGCCGTCAAATTTTCCTTTACTTGAACAAACAGAACAAACATGGGCAGCGTACCTATTTTACAATTCTAATTTTAATGGATCAAAATTTTGAGCGTGTAAGTGTAAGGGGTTTGTGCTGTGGTTTGTTTGTCAATGTGTTGGTAAAACCATTGTTAATATCTAGAGCTAATTTAGACTTGAAACAAACGGAAAGGGAAATACAAGAACAAAGCATCAATGCTATATTTATCTAGCCTTACTAAATGGGATTTGCTTAAGTTCTCAATCACAGAAATTCCCTGGCTATTGTTTCATACGGATGACTGTGTCTTATCTCATGCTTCCTTAACTTATGTCATTTTTGTCTTTTGCTTTTTTATCATTCATGTTTCCTCGAGTTCAGTAAGAAATTTCAAAGATTAGGTCTTCCATGTTGCTTTTGTACTCGATGATGGCTAGTTGTGTAGTCCTTTATCCGACTATAGTATTAAGAGGGCAATATTTTTCCCATACCGAGTGGTGGATAAGCAATTTATCGAAATTCAAAAATACATTTACAAATTTGGAAGTGCATTTTTGGATGTACCCATTTCACATCAAATAGATGCATAAATGAGTCACGCTTCTTTTTGTTACTAATTAAATTAGTCTTCAGATGTACTTTTGTATTTACCCTATATGCATCTCTTCCATTCTTTATTGAGACATTTCTATTTTAACATAATTTTGTTCGGAGATGCATCTCGGTAGTAATATACATATATAAACTTCCGTATTCATTTTATGCAATCAATTTTAATATTTTTTTATATAAAAAAATATTGATTCATTTTATGCAATCAATTTTAACATTTTTTTATATAAAAAAACATTGATGCAATAAACCATGGATTATTATCATACTAAAATTTTATAAATTAAATAACACATTTATCAAATATGATGAAAATGTCGTACATAAATGAGTCAATATTGAATCTAGAATACAGTCAATAAATTCAATAAATTACAAATGATAAATATTATCCCTAATACAAAATACTATTATCCTGCTTATGTCGGATCCCCTTGCTCCTTTGTTGTTTCTTGTACTGTAATGTCGTTCGTGTCTTAGTAAGAATGACATTTACAATGGCCTTCCCAAGAGAGTCTTTCGAAAAGACTCCTCTGTCTAATACCTACTTGCGCAAGATTCACAATATGACATGCAGGCAACACATCCACAACATGATCTACTCTAGCCTACTCCTCCCCCAATATTTCCTGATGAGGTGGCCTAGATGGATCTTCCTCTACATCTGGTGTCATATAAGAATGTGACAATGTAATACCATTGAATGTAGTTGTGCTTCATTTGATACCAGATGATTAAAGAAATCTTCATATATGGCATCTATCTGAACTGGTGCATGACTTATTCAGGGAGATGTGGATACATCATACGTGACCCACAAGCCAACCATCCAGAGTATAAGGTTATGTATTCCAAAGGACGCGTCTAACGGTGATCTTTGTACAATTGAAAGTGTATATCATTGTGTATTGTACGATAAAGATACACTTTAAAGGGTTCAGTCGACTGATTCCTTCTAAAGCACGTGGTATATCCTCATTGTAGTCATCAAAATATGACCAGTCATTGATGTGCGAGAAGTGCTAGAGGATCTATGTTTGAAAATGCTACATATGAATTATTAGTAAATGCGTAGCACAAGTGTTATGAAAATGGTACATAAACAGTAAAGAAAATAAATTTATTATCGTCAGCAGCGTGCAAATAGTTGTCAGGTATTTGGTCTTCCAAAGACAACCTTTAGCTAACTTGGAGTATAGGTATACGAAACAAGCGGTTGTTCAACTGTACTCATGAACTCACTTCAAGTCAGCGAAGTATATGAGGTAATCGACATTTGCGTAATAGACACTCTTGTCCAAAAATATTAATGTGTCAACCAAGTACAATGGCTATGCTTTCAATGCATATGCTATATGTTGCATAACATGTTCATCGTCATCATCGACCTGTTTTGCCTCAGTCAGTTGGTGTGCATACGTCCTCTCCAAGAATTTAAATATAACTTGACACCCTCGGGTGTCTTCTAACTCCTTCAGGATATCCTCTGGGTCAGCTTCCAAATATTCAATCATCATATGCAATACATCAGATATAGTACTCTTGAAGTGGTCTAATAATCTTTCCCTGATCATAAGATGCAGTAGACATGACATAAAAAGATGGTGCCTTAGAGTGTCGTCTCTCAATGAACATTGATAGCATACCATGGTTAATAGTAGTATAATTGGTCTTACATAAGTTTTGCAACTCAAATAGTTGCATCACATTGTGAAACAACTACTCTTGATGTTGTTGCAGTCTCGCAATCTTCCGATCATGGTTGATGCATTTTAAAGCATCACAGTACTGTAGAAAATAAATCATCGTTAGAACTTTGAATGTTATAAATGGTTTATGCATGGACATTATTATTTGTTATTTAGTAATAAATGAATGAGTAGGTATAAAGTTATGTTGTCTTATATAAGTGTATCTATGGCTTAAGAAAAATCTTGTAAAATACTGAATCAACTCAAATTGCATTGGTTTGATTTGATTTGGTTTGATTTATTTTTAAAATTCAACCGAATTAAATTGAATCACATTATTTTCTCTTTGCGCTTCAGATAACTTTTAGCATCAAAAACACTCAAACTGCACTGTGAACATCTTTACATGCATTAGTCTTATAAAGCCGTGTGTATTCATTTTTATGAGTTGTTAACTCTTTAATAAGGTTATGATGAATATGAGTCCAATTGTCCCCGCCCTTTCCAATTAAGACTGGAATAGCGCAAAATCTACGGTTGCCTATAACTTTAACATCTGCAAAGACTGCAATATTGTCAATGTGTTTGTGCATTAAAATATACATCTCTTCATGTATTTTATTTTTGGTAAAGGTGGGAAACTTTATGCTTTGCTAATTTGTGCCTCATTTCTAGCCGGTTTTTAAGACTATGAAAATGAAGTATCAAGATAAGTGAGTCGACATGCTCATAAAATGATGGTGAACACTTGGTTTAATTATCATTAAGAGTTAGTTTGACCTTCTTTGGAGCATATTATTTAATAGTTGTGTATAAGGTGTCATATTAGAGATTTGGGGATATAATATATGACACATTTGTTCTTTGATGTACAACTTCATATTATAATCCGCTTTTTGAAAACTTTTCTAAATCACCTCCCACTATGTCATAATATGCATATCTGTTTTATAATTCTTGATTGTAGCTGCATATTCTTAGGGGGGTTGTTGTAGCACATCTTCATCTTATGCAGGGGGAGAAATCTCAATACTGTTATGTTTTTATTGCTTGTCTTATCGTTTTTGTATTTTATCGTTGTTGAGTCTCCCTCGTAGATTTCTCACACATGATTCATATCTTTTAGCATGCATAAAATTTTTGGTTATGTTCGAACTTGATCAAAATCCTATTACTCAAGTCTATGAGTTTTTGGAATAAAAGCTCTGCGTGTTCTTTTCAGATCACGTGCAAAGTTAAGTGTTTAAATAATGAAAACCTAGTTTTGAGGTATTTGATTAGAATCAAATCAAACATAAGTGACCAAAATATTTCCAAAACCATTTGATTGGAATTAGAGTCTTCACACGATTCAAATCAGACCTTTCTTATGTCACCTCTGTCCAAATTGATTTGAATCACTCCTTACACATGATTCGAATCATGCAACTTTTCTGGTTTTTCATTTGATCCTTGGAGCAATTAATTCGAATCACAAATTGCACATGATTCGAATCATGTGGCCTATGATTCGAATCACATACTGCACTTGATTCGAATCAACTGCAAATGGGTCAAATTTTCATATTTTTTTATTCCATTCTCTTGCTCATTTGACATATTACATGTTTTGACCTTGATTCGAATCTAACCAACTTTTTTCAGTCTTTTGTGTGCTTCATCTCAAGCACATTATAAGCATTTAGTTACCCTTTTTAAGTAAAGAATTCATTATCGTTCATGAAAGTTTTCATAATTGTTTTGTGAATTTTCTTGTTAAAATCAACCACCTCTTGGAAACTCTTGGATTAGAAATCTTTCATATTCAACCTCATTTCTTTTTCACATCTTAATCATGAGTGGATGTTAACTTATTGGGGGAGACGATGTCTTGAAACTAATCGTTCTTGGAGATTTGTTCAAAGATTTTTATGTTCTAGCAAGATTGGGGTTGTTGTCATTGGTGCTAGAACATTTCAGTTAAAAGAAGGCCTTCTCTCCAGAATTGTTTTAGTAGTGACAGTGTTGAAGGCTATGGATAAGGCAGAGTTCTTTTTACATCTTTGTACAATTACACTGCTCAAAAAATTAGTAGGATCAAGGGGTTGATTGCCAAATATGAAGGCTTGGAGCAACATTGGTGTTATTGGAAGATTAGAAGCGTTAATTGAGTGAAGATTGTGCATAAGGGTTTGGCTGTTGGCCATCTATACAAGTCAAGATTCAAAATCAGAGTTTTATTATCTTTAACATTAATATGAATAAGTGATTGTATGAATTCTTTGTATATTAGTCAAAATATAATGGAATTATGCAGGTGCTTTCAACAATGCAAGTTGACTCACGCGAGGACGAAAGATTCAAAGAACTTTAAATCACTATGCCATCTCTCTCTCTCTCTCTCTCTCTCTCTCTCTCTCTCTCTCTCTCTCTCTCTCTCTCTCTCTCTCTCTCTCTCTCTCATTTGCCTTTCGTAGAACATATGTGCTTAGGTTTACATTTTGGTAATAGAGATTTAATTTGAAATTTTTAGTTTTTGTTGGAATTGGAAAACCATTAAGAGCTTTAGTGGTGATTAAAATTTGCAAAACATTGTGCTTTTAGAATTCAACTTATTGATTAATTGCGTAACCACATCTCATAATTTATTCAATTGCATACATTGTGTTTCCTCATCTAATCATTACAATATTTGTAAAGTGATTTGGGTTATTATCTAATAATTGTCTATTGAGTATAATTTTACATTTTTGCTCAACAATCTTCTGCGCGCAAACTCTCAAAAACCTCTGATTATTCTTATTTGATGAATCAGTTGACTTTTTTATTCTATTCACCCCCCCTCTAGACTATTTTCTATTATCATATTCGCACCTAACAATTGGCACCAACAACTGGTCTTTTGATTAAGTTTAATTGACTCCAAAAGTTTTGTGAATCATAGTAGAGGATAACGATCCAAAGGGAGTGTACAATAGAGCACAAAGGTAAAAGTTATACTTACTGGAAATCAATTATAAACGTGCACTTATTATTAGTTGATAAAAATCGATGGTGTGTCATCTCCAAAGGACCTTTCATCCTCACAGGTGTTAATGGTGTTGTAAAACATCCTAAGGGTTGGACGAATGATGAAATTAAAAAGGCTTCATATGATTTAAAAGCGAGAAATATACTTATATCCGCTTTAAGCGCTAAAGTATTCTACTCGATTTCACATCATACGAGTGCTAAAGGTATGTGAGACACGATATGTGGGACACTCCCCAAACACTTTATGAGGGTACGGAAGATGTCAAGGATTCTAAAATCAATATGTTTACAGAGGAGTTTGAATTGTTTCGTAAGAAACCTGGACAATTCGTGGAATCCATGCAAACTAGATTCCTCTGCTTAATCAACAAATTAATCAACTTGGATAAAACTTATTCCAACAAATATTGTGCTAATAAAATATTAAGTTCTATGTGCAGGGAGTGGCAACCAAAGGTTACCACTATCAAGGAAACAAATGATTTTAGTACTTTGGACATTACAAAGCTATTTGGAAAGTTAGTCGAGCATGAAAATGTGTTGAAATGACCTGCCCCGTTAGCGAAGTAAGGTCGAAAGTTAAAGAGAAAGTAAAATAAGAGAAACATGATATTTCTTTGAAAGATTCATCATCGAAAGCTAGTAAATCAAATTAAGAAGGTGACAATTCTGACAAAGAAGCTCCTAAGAAAGAGGAGATGGATTTATTCGTCAAGCGCTACAATAGATATTTGAGAAACAACAAGCTCAAACACACTGACTAGGGTTTAATAAACTTTAGAAACACTCACTCGCCTAAGAAAGAACACAAGAAAAGGATGATGATATTACGTGTTACGAGTGTGGTAAATTGGGTCATTGCAAAACAACATGTCCTAGTCTCACCAAACCTCATAAAAAGAAAGATAAGGAATTCTACTAGACGAAGGGAAAAAGTTCCAAAGGTCTTCGAGCCTACATCGAATGGGAAGAAGAGGATGAGAGATCCTCCTCAGATTCATGCTTAATTTCAGATGATGAATGCGTCAACCTATATTTGATGGCACGTAAGAAAGGTGATTCGTCAAAGGTATATAATTGTGACTTAGAGAATAAATTTTCGTATAGTGAATTATCTTAAGCTTTTAAGGATATGTATGATGATTTCATAAATGCGTTTAAGAATATTGCTCTCCAAAAGGAAATAATTTTAGCACTTGAACAGGAGATCAATAATAAGATCAAATATTCAAACAAAATGCTTGTAAACCAAATATCAGTATTTATAAAATACAAATAGTATAAAATTTCAAATTGTTAACATCAAAATACAAAGTAAAATACAATTACTACATATATCTAACACATCTTGTTCCTCATCTACCTCTACTACAATGCATGTTGTGCCTCTAGTAAGATGCTCGGTAGAGTAACCTCCTCAAGAGTACCTTCATGAAAATCCCCTCTAATTATGGCCTCCCTCCCAATAGCTACAATATGGTGACATGTCGACAACACATCCACGACATGGTCCTCCCTTGTATGCTCATTTTATAGTCACTCCTAATGAGTTGGCTTTGGGGATCTTCTTCTACATCTGGTGTCATGTGAGAACGTGACACTTTATAAAACAGTTGGATGTAACTGTATACCATACTCCATGGACAAAGAGCTGGCACACGACATACATCCTCTGGAACAAAATGCTCTTAGTACTCCGCAAATATACCATCAACATCTCTCTAGAATACAATCGTAGGAGAAACAACTATGGGAGTCTCTGGGTAATACCCTGCAAATACCTAAAATGATGGAGAACTTTCCTAGGTAGATGAGTCGAGACCCATAAGTCATCCATCCAGAGTGCAAGGTTATCACCTCAAAAGATTGTATCTCAAGGTGATAATCATACGACGTGAAACAAGTAGCATTCGGCACGATGTGGTCAAGAGAAATTTGAAACAATTCTGTCGTTAGATTCCCCCTGAGTGGGATGATCGAGCAAGCACATGGCAATTTCTCATAGTAGTCTTCAACATATTCCCACCTGAAGAGACGGGGAAAATGTTGGTGGATCCATGTCTAAAGATGGTTCGGATTAAATTTTAGTTAAAGTGTAACACAAGTATAATGTAGTTAATATTAGCAATGGTGCAAAGAAATTATCGTAAATAGACAATTGTTTAGTGTCATATGTCTTGTCTTCCATAAACTAGTTTTAGCTAACTTGGTCTAGAGGCAAACCAAACAAGTTATTAGTTATCTCCAATTGTGCTCGTGAATCCTCTCCAAGTCAATGAAGTATTTAATATAGACAACATCGACATTTGTCCATAAATATGCATGTGCCGATCAAAACCATGAAGTATGACCTCAATGCACATGCTCTATGATATGCAACGTGAAAAATGAAAAGGGGAAGGGAGAGGAAAAGGTATGGGCGCGAATACTTAAACAGAAGTGTCGAGATTTTAATTTCCATAACAATTTCGAACATTGAAATCTAAAAAGAATTAAATGTGTGTGTATGTTATTCAGAGATTGAAAATGTGCACTGAGGCACGCCCAACATTAATCTCGGTAATTTATTGATTCAAATTCTAAAATTCAGACTTCACTTAACATTGCTTAACATTGCTTTGACGTGTTTCAAAGAGAATTTGCTACATATTTGGTGTGTAATGATGAGAATATGAAACTATTATATATCTTGTCGTCTATTTGGATTGACAAACTATAACTATGAGTTTGAATGAATGAGTCTGTACATTAAATTGACGAATAATTAAAGGGAAATGTTATTGCTACACCTATATTGACACCTACACCATATGATTATACGGTTTTGCTTTTCTTTTTTTTTTTAATTATTTAATAATTATTTTTTCTTTCTTTTCACAAAAACAACACAAAGATATGCAGTATTTTCTATGGTGTAGGCAATTGATATCATTTTATAGTGTCAAAATAGCAATCCTATACTTTATCTACTAGGAAACCCAACTAATACTATCTAATAGGGAATTCAATACTATCTAATAGGGAATTCAATCTATTAGACACAATGAAGGTGGGAAAATTAATGGTTTAGTAATTATCATCATTTATAGAAAGAAAGAAAGAAAAAAACACAAATCAATTAGGTTCAACAAGCCTGTAGTACAACCAAGAGCAAACCAACTGTCAGTTCAGCCTATTGAACAAGCCAATTTTGTCCAATTTTTAAAAACTAACTTGAATCGTCTAACACTAGAAACAAATTACTCAACCTACAATGAATTATAATTCGAAAAAAATTTGAATACTTCATTTGCCCTATGAGATAAAGACTAGCTCGATTAACACAAGGAAGGTGAGATGCCAAAAAAATAAATTAGTGTGTTGTTTGAATTATTCACACCATCATCTAACAAAGAAAATGTTAGATCCTCATTTGCTTGTATATCGGGGTAGCATCCTCTTCTATCGACACAATTTCAGGGCTCGAAATACAATAGCTCATCTACCCTCGCTTATTACAAAATTTATTTTTAAGAGAATAAATACTTAAATCAAAAATTGGTCAGGGATATACAATCAACCAAACCCAAATGGGAAATACCAGGTGATCAGAATCTCATCCACCCGCCTAAAATATCACTCGAAAAAAGGAATTGACAGTACTTCACGGGAGTCTTCTATTTACTTTACAACAACATGGTTTCTGGATTCTCAATATAGCCTTTGAATGCTTTTAGCCATTCAGCACCAATTGCCCCTGAACATAATCATAATAATAAAGCATATTGTTAGCATGTTTCATCGAGTGAATTACCGGTTTGGATTGTTAAAAATGTAGATATCAGACATTTTAGTCTCTTAAATTAAAGCAACAGCGTCAGATTAAGAATGATTACCATCTATTACACGATGATCGCAGCTGAGGGTTACGGCCATGAAGGAAGCAAATTTGAATTCTTCAGCACCTGAACCTGGAACGACCCTTCTCTCGGCTGCTCATGTAGAAGCAAAACAGAAAGATGGTCATCATGACAAACAAGCGAAAGCAGCTAATAAATAAAAAAGTGGGAAAAACTAATAAATTTCTCCCACCAGATCCAACAGCGAGAATGCCAGATTGAGGAGGATTGACAATGGCACAGAACTGTTTGACTCCAAATGGTCCTCCCAAGTTAGACACTGTAAATGTACCTCCCTGCAATGTGTACCCAATAATTCATAAATTAGTACAAGACGCCGTCGTTAGCAGATGAATAGGTATGAGCATAGTTTCAATAACCTCATAATCTTGGGGTTTCAAGCTGTTTTCTTTAGCTTTCTTAGCCAATTGTTTGACCTCTTCGCCTATTTTAGAGAGGCCTTTCTTGTCCGCATCCTGCAAATATTACGAATAAAAGGTTGAGTTGGAACTGGTAAAGGCTTTGTATGTCTTTGAACTGTTAGAAAGAGGTCCTCACTCACCCTAACAACCGGAACAAAGAGTCCATGTTCAGTCTGCACGGCAACATTAATATTCACATTATGAAACCTGCAGAAAAATATAATAGCAAATGTTACATTTAAGGTCATTCCCAAATTTTCTGGCAATCCTTGCATTTAAAAATTGTTAACTTACTGGCGAATATAGTCATTTGTCCATGAACTGTTACACTGAGGAACTTTACGGAGAGCCAAAGCAGCAGCCTGAAATGCAAAAGACAAGCATCAAACTTAGTTTATATTGTACACAATACTCTCTCCTGGACAAGGCATATTGTTTAAGTTAAAGAAATTTCTTTTTTGTAACTTAAGAAAAAACTTTAAACAAATTGCAACTCAGATAATTGTAAAAGCCCTTGCTAAAAGTTGAGGAGCAATGATGTAACAGTATTAGGCTACAACCGATTGATAACCACTAGCAAGTTAACAACCTAGCTTTTCTACTGACAATGTGCATAACTGCACACAAACAAAAAGGAAAGAAGATTCATGACGTTCTATAATTTCAGTAGCTGTTTGAACTTTAAAAAAAAAAAGGAAAGAAGATTTACAATTTAGAGACTAAATAGAGAGAAAGCAGAGGTCTCAGATATAATGCCCTTCTCTACTAAATTAAACACCTAATTACCAACCAAAACACAGGATAAAATGAAGGCCACCTGCAACTTAAAAACACACATATTTTGGTCAGAGAAAAATTGATACCTTGATTACAAGGTCATTTACTGATATGCGGGAACCGCCAGTGGCTTCCTGCAATGAATTGAGTTGGGAACGCAAACTGCAGATAGAGTTTTAATTATCAGAAACTATTTGTATCATCGGTAAAATATATTGACAATATTGGAGAAGCTCACCTCATGAGTTTGTCAACACAAGTATCTACTGTTAAATAGTAATGAGGAATAGTTTGTTTTGATAGCAACAAACGTGAAGCCGTGATCTGTCAAATATATAGTTAGTTAGAAAAAAGCATCCCCTATGCATGCACAATATACCACCAGATATATTATGATTGGGATATTACTTAAAACAAAACAAAAAAAAAACACTGAAAGAAGAAAAAAAATGTTCCGGCAATATTGAGCAACACTATCAAGAAGCATACACAACTTTTGTTCACAAATTGAGGACATATGTGTCATGGTCCTAAACATATAGAGTTAGTTTCAAGGAGAAAGAATCACCCATGCATGCACAATACAAGATATACTAGGATCGGGAAATTACATAAAAACCATACAGTGAGAAAAAAGTTTCAGGAATATTGAGCAAGACTATCAAGAAGCATGCACAATTCATATTCATAAATTGATAACATATGTGGCATGGTCCTAACAAATGGTCTTTGGTTCATGTGGGAGGCGAAGAATCATTGAAGATAAATTTCATAAACATAAAATTTAAAAGACTAGTTTGATAAACTACCTTTCTTATCTGAGAGACAGGAATGTCGGTATAATCCAATGCCACATCCGTTGCAGCCTTGGTCTTTGAGGGTGCTGAAACTTCTTTAACACCACTAGAAGCTGCATTAGATTAGATAGTAAAAAGGGTTATAATTTAATCAATACAGTTAATGAATCAACTAAAGATGAAAGTGATTACAGGCACAAGGCTGAAATTGTCACTTAAATGAATCAACTAAGCAAATGCACAGTATTTTATTAAAGCGCATTATTAACTACAGCTCTGATCATTTGCTTTAGAAAGGAGTTAATATTTGGCCTTGTGAGAAAAATGAAGTTCCAAGTGGGTGACTGGGTTTATCTCATGCTGCAGGCTTATAAAATGAGGTTGCTAAATACAAAACACCCATGAGAAAATAAGTCTCCATTTTTTTGGGCCTTGGGAGGAACCAGATATAGTTGACCAGGCTAGATACAGGTTACAATTCCAAGAACACATCCAGTTTTTCATGTCTTTTTGTTGATAAAAGCCCTACACCAAAGAGGGCCAACCTGCCCCAAATGCTATCAGATGAACGTGAACTACAGATATAACCTGAAGTGCCGGTTGACATAGAGGAAATTCTTCAGGTGAATGACAGTTACACAGTGTAACAGAACAGCTAATCAAATGTTAGTTGAGATGGTAAGTAGACGAGGAAATCAAAAGACGAGAGGAAAAAGAAGAGACATTGAGTGTAATCATTGTCGTGAAAGAGTTCTACTACCTACCCGGTAGAAATTTTGGGGGTAAAAAAAAATCCGATTCAATTGTTCTCCGGATCCCAGTTCTTATCAGAAAATATATCCTAGAACTAGCAAGAGAGATAGAGGAATGAATTGGGAAGCATGTGTTTCTACTATACTGTGTGTATAATACAGACATACATATAGAAAATTAGAATCATACCCAAGTAATCGTCAATGTCACCCTTGACAATGAGCCCATCAGGCCCTGTTCCTTTAATGCTGGAGAGAGTCACCTACATACATGTGGTAAACAGGTTATCTAATGAAATAAAAATGGCTTAATTGATTTCTTTAACAGAAAGATTTTAACCCTTAGTATTTAAGTATTAGTAACTGACATTTTTCTCTTCGGCCAACTTTCTAGCAAGGGGACTAGCAAATATCCGATCTCCGGATGAAGGCGGAGCATTAGGCTTGGAAACCTTTGGCTCAGGTTCTCGGGCAGGCTCCTCTGCCACTTCTTTCTTTGGTGGAGGTGGGGCAGGTGTTTCTTTGGCCGGGGGCTCACTAGATTCAGATGCTGAAGGTTTGTAATCTTTAAACTTTGCAATGTCCCCCACTTCTTCAACAGTGATGGCAATTACCTATGAAAGAAATTCTTCCCGTTACAAAGATAGACTTTTCATAAGAGAATAGAGTTTAGAGTGCGAAGAAAAAAATAATTCAGGTAAATTCAAACTGTGGAGCAACCGCATAAAATGCCCTTTTTAAAATAAGAGGAAAAAAAAAGTGGGAAGAGCTAGACAATATCAATACCTCGCCAACTTGAATTTCTTTTTCCCCCTCCTGACGAACTATTTTGGCCAGAAAACCATCCTCCATGCACTCCATTTCAACAGTAGCTTTATCCTTCATTTGAAAATTGAAATTTGAAATACAATTCATACATCATTTCACACAAGAATCTAAACAGTGATATTTTATATGCAATGTTTATTTCTGCTACAAGAACCATACAGTTTCAACTTCACAGAGCACTTCACCAGGAGAAACTTTATCCCCTTCTTTCTTCAACCATCTTGCAATGTTACCCTGCATATCATTGGGAATCAGTTAGTGTAAATCATTACCCACACTATACGACAATCTCACAGGATTCACAAAAGTAGAAACCTCTGTCATTGTAGGCGAGAGAGAAGGCATTCCAATTTCCTGATGTGGGGGGAGATCTGAAAAATATTCACCATTTTTTGGTAGCGAAATCATTAAGCACACAATCATTGATACTAATATCCCAAACTTTACTATTTATTTAATAAAGAAAAAGTAGGGACTAAGGAAAAATGCAAGGCCCTCTTAACTATTGGAAAAATACCATTTCTTTCTCTAAACAATTATATTTTTTGGTAACAACCAACCAACTACTTAATCTAACCTCTCCCTGTAAGGGGCAATATAAGATACAGCATGGAGTGAAAGGTCTCATAACCACTCATGACTTAAAAGAAAGTTATTCAAGAGGTGTAAGAGCATTCTTGTATCTCCACCAAAAAGCCTAAGGTTTAAGAGAGTTGGACGGCCTATTATTAGAAAACCAATTACTGTGTTTTTAAGAGCTTGAATCTTCTACAATATTCTTTGTAAATAAGTTAAATGTAGCACAAGGTATAACAGGTATGTGCACTACCCATGCTTCAAGCTCAGAGTTCTAATGTAAGGAAGCATGTTAAAGATTAAAAAAAATATATTACCTCTACCTATTACCTAACAACTTGCTTTTAGGAGAATAGTTCTCCACAGGTTATGGTGTGTATTAAGGTAGGTATACTTAACATAATGTCCATACTCCATAGCAGCCCATTAAAAAAGCCTCATAGCTCAAACCATGGTCAAGAATACAAGTCAGAAACTCATACACAGTTGCTCAGTCAGCTCAACATTTACTGAGCAGACTTTCTATCCTATTAATAATCTACAGTAGCAATGAAGCTGGCACAACAGGTCAAAAGAAGCGGTGGTTCATTTCAGCCTAATAGTATTGAATGCATGTTCCTATTTGGTTAAGTTTCCGAATTCATTATGCTGCCTGAACTGCAGAACCGAAGTTTCAGAGATATAGTGCTGCTAGATACCCACATTGCAATTCCTATATCTATGGATGGTGGTTCCCTCAAAATCAAAACAACTGAATACAAAACCAAAGAGATACAACAACTCAAGAATATTTTATCCAGGGTAATTTAGATATAATCATACTACGTCAAATAACAGAGGGAAAAATATCTACAATGCCAAAAAATAATGAATTGTACCTGAAGCTGATGAATAGCTTCTCCTTGACAGAACCTGTGAACTTCTTTTGAAATGCAAGGTAGGATGAAAATGAATAGGTTAAAAGCAATCCCATATTAAAGCAAGACAAATATAGGGAAAATAAAAAACTAACATAAAAACAACTTACTGTAAAACCTCTCCATTCAACCTCATATAACCCCTTTTCATGGTGGACATGTTTCTCTTCTGTACACCAAATGAAGGTTTCTATGAAAGCGAGAATACGGGTCAGCAGAGAACGTTAGCGAAGCCAGAAATAGCATGATCCATATAATGTAAATGAGCTTTACTCACAGTAAAGTTTGGGGCCGATTCAGAGACACGGTTTCTCGCTGAAGACTCATAATCTTGTATTCGGGTTTTCAACATATCTAAACAATAACCAACTAAAATTATAATGCTGAATAATTGATTCCCATCACACAGTTTAAGACAAATCTGGATTTTTTATCCCAACTAAAATTTTTTTATATTTTTTATAATATTATTAAGCTGTTTAATACAATAACAATCGAACCCAGAAGATGAAATCGAATTAGAATTTAGTCACAGTTGAAATTAAACTAAATAAATAAACAAAAATTACCACGATTTCTGTTGATAGATAAGGGTTGAACATCGCTGCAAAACCATCGAACCAAAAGTGCACGGTCATGGTGTAACAAGCTCGAAGCGTTTCTTAACTGCAATCATATCATAAAATACATCGATTTAAATCCAAAAATTTAGGGAAAAAAAGCAAATTGTGAAGAGGAAAATTGACGAACCTTTTTGGAGTGATTGAGTAAATGAGAAGCCATTCTGAATTTGATTAACGGCGGTGAGATCTGAGAGAGACGACAGGGGGAAATTAGGGTTTTGTGGTGAGAGATCGGATCAAGTAGAAGATGAAAATGGCATGGCAGCAGCCACGGCAGCAAACCTACCCAGAATATTTATTCTTTCTTTGCTTCTTTTTTTTTAACTCGTTTTTAGTTTTTACTAACTTTTTTTTTTTTTTCTTTCACGTTATTGTTATTTTATTGTTTAATTATAACAAATTTTTATAATTGTAAATGAATAAATAAAAATTAGCATCTGCCCACCTAATGTTGATCCACTTGTAAACGGGTTGGGTTTAAATGGGTTGGATCGGTTTTAACATCAATCTCTAATCTATCAAATAAGCTGGTGCATATTATTAATGTATTTTTAAAATTATTTGAATATTTATGGACTAGAAAACAAATTTTAGAGCTGACAAATGAGATATCACAACGTGTAATATAAACTAGACGGAATCCGTGCGATAGCACGGGTATCTTACTAGTAAGAATATAATATGTTCTGAAAAATATATAATTGTCCTTCTTGCTATACATTTTGTCATGTCATTTGCTTTTAACTATTTCTAAAATCAATGCATTATGACTTGCATCATTCTCTCTTTCTTTCACTTCTTACTTCTCTCTCTCCCCGTCTCTCTTGCACTTCTTCCTTCTTCCTCTTCTTCTTTTTTATATTTTTGAAATTAAATAGAAAGAAGCGATAATCTACGATATTGATTTACTAATCGCTTTGATATTTGCAAGCGATGATTGTTTGTGTATTGTTTTGTGCAGCAATAGAATATGGAAGAAGACTCTCAGATGTTGGTTCCTCACTCTGAATAGGTTGTTCTTGAAGGCACCAAACCTATAGAAGGTAATTTGCTTTTTTTCAGTTTTAGAATCTTGCATTTTGAATATTACTTTTGATGTTTAGAGTTTAGTTCATACTTTTTAATTTTATGGGTTTGGATGAAAAATAGTTGAAGTTGTTCAAAATGTGAACTTTTAATTAGGGTTCTCTTCCTTAGTAGAAAAAATGTAAATTTTTTAAGGTTATGCTGTGATGTTTATAGTTTTTAATATTTTTATATTATGAGTACACTTTATGCAGGTTTTTCCCTTTACCTTCAGTTAACAAAGCTTTTCTGATGTGATTTACAAGTATTTGTGGTTGCAACATATTACTCGGTTATATGAGCTTTGGTAGAGTTCAATGTATGTTGAGAGAGGCGTATTTGCAAGTGATTTTAAATTTGGTTATTTTGTTATTGAAATATTTGAGACAATGGAGTGAAATGTGCTTTGAAGTTTGTTGATTTAAAATTGGTGGTGTTTTTCTTTGACGTATGAAAAATGGAAATTGCTATAGATATTTCAATTAAATTTCAAATTGCTTACACACCCAGATGATTAAAATATCGCAGATCACTGTCATATGCTTGAAATTCAAAATAATACACAATTAAACAAACCAGAGTATTTGATTATTGACTAATAGTTTGAGGCTTATCAACTTACAGTATACCAATATTCATCCTTCTTGTCAAATCTTCCACTTGTATTTTCACGACATCTCTCTGCATTCCAATGTCAGCAACATACTTGTTTGAACAGAAAACACAATGGTTTAAGCTGTAAGGTTAATACTTTCCCATAATGCTCCTCATAATAGAGAAGAAAAACACACCCATAAATAAATTTTACCTTTTGAAGATTCTCTAAGGCCCCAACATCTTCAAATTGTTCTATATCATCCTGGTTTATGAAATTATAGTGTCAAAAATACGACAACTTGTTTAACTTATAACTCAACATCACAATAAAACACATTTACTCAAATGTTTACATACCATTTGAAGTAACACCTTGATTCCATTCTCAACTCAATTTTAGAAGTTCGACTACAACAATAACAAAACCATACAAAACCCTAACATTTGAATTAACTTAACAATTAACCAACTATGGCAGAACCACGTATGCAGCTTCTGATCTGTTAACCCTGTACGAAGCAGCAACTGTGAAAGATTTTGAAGAAGCCATGAAAACAGAAGAATCCAACAAAACCTTAGTCAATGACAACATAAACCAAAAATATTAAAATAATAATAAGAAAACATATATGTTTGTTTCACCTTGTCTAGACATGTGGAAGTGGAAGATTAGTACAGAGTTTCGAATAATTTCTGGTTAGGGCTTTGTTCAAAAAAGCATATATGGATAGATGAAGAAAGAGAAGATGAAGATGATTGCAGAGTAGATATAAATGAAATCGAAATACAAAAGGGGATTTCCGACGAGAAAAAAGAAGAAGACGAAGATAGAAGAAGATAGAGAAGAAGAATCAGGAGAAGAGAAGCGAAATAGTAGTATCAAGTTAATAGAAAGGTAAGAGAAAGCAATATTAGAGAAAATAGATAATTGTAAACCAACTAAGTGAATCAGCAACAAATCAAATCCTGGCAAGCCAAGGCACATTTCATTAATCAAGTAGTTGAAGTAGAACAAAATGATATCATTGATTGGAAAAAGTAATTTTTAGAATCAAATTGCCCTCAAAATGAATAGGTGGCATAAATAGAGTAAAGACCATAAGTGTGATTTCTAGAACAATTACTTTTTCTTATATTTTAAAAAAAAATCACTCACGATTTCATCCTATTAGTTTTTATTTAACAACACATGTTATCTTAATTTTCATCATTTTACTTCAAAATTACTATTATTTAGGTTAAATGATTATAATCAATATAATTTTTAATAATCTATGTTTCATCTCATGTAACATTATCAACACCCTAATCCTCAAAATTCTCCATTCCTCTCTCACAGTTTCATTATTTTACTCTTAATTTTAAATTGTTTCTCTCATAATTTTATCATATTAGTCTTTATTTAACAACACATTTTACCCTATTTCTCACCTTATTACTTCAAAGTTACTATTGTTTAGGTCAAATGGATTATAATCAATATAATTTTCAATAGTATATGTTTCATCTCATGCATAATTATCAACACCCTAATCCTTAAAATCCGCACTTTTCTCTCACTCCTCCCTCGTTCTTCTCTCATTTTTTCTCTCGCTTTAATATATTCACACAATTTAAATGATATCAATAAACTCTTTAGGGATTTGATAGAAGATGAATTTATGGACAATAGTGATGAATAATTACTAATGTCAATACTCGAGAAGGAACACCAATTTGGAAGTTCCTCTAGACCAAAAAGAAAAGCTGAGATAGATCAGAGTCGTGAAGAATGACATAACCGGTTATTCAATGACCACTTCTCAAAAAATCAAGTATACACAGATGCTCCATTCCAACGAAGATTTCAAATGCATCGACACATGTTTCTTCGAATTGCATGACAAACTTTAAATTTGATTAATTATGTGATGTTATTTATTTTTAACATTTTTAATTATATATGTCATAAGTTAATTTTTATTATTATTGTAAAAATTTAAAGATAAAAGTATAAATTACCATTAACTTCTTTAAGTATAAAGTCCGCTATTGTATGATGAAGAAATTTAGGGATAAGGACTTTTTTGTTTTTTGTTTTTTGTTTTTTGTTTTCAAATAACCACATTTAAAAAAAAAACTAAATAACCACCTTTTGAAATTAATTTTCAAACTAACCACCTTTCAAATAAAAAATTTTTGTGACACATAGGATGCGCCACTATATGTGGCGCATGCACTATAGAATACAATGAGGTACCATTGAGCATGACGCATGCATCCCTGTCAAGCCATAGAGGATGGTGCATGCACTATACCATTAGGTGCATGCACTATAGCATTAGGTGCATGTGCCACAGACACTGACTACTCAGTTGTATTTCTTTTCTTTTTTATATATACACAATAATTTTACAGTGTCAATCCTCATATAAACGGTGAGACATTCAATTGTGAGAAGTTCTGGTATTAATTTTCGTAATACCAATATTACTCGGTTTAGAATAAACAATTGATTAAATTTTGCACATTTCAAATAAAAACTAGAGGTAAAGTTAGAGTCTGGTCTGTAACACCCCATATTTTTCTTTAATTAATTTAAATTGAAATTAAATTATTTATTAGAATTATTTGGCATTTTATAGGATTTATTGGAGAATTATGGAAAACGAGACTATTGGGCTTGATGTCGTGTTTAGTAAAGGGGGGGGGTCCTAAGTGTTAGGCCCTTACTAAAGTGAATTTTAATTTTTCATAAAATAAGGAAAAAGAGGAAAATTGTGAATTAGAAGCAAAAGAGCAAAAAGAGAAGGAAGTAGAGAACGTGAAAGCGGAAAAAATGCGAAAGAGCGAAGAAGGGGAAGAACCCAAAATCAACCTTTGAGGTAAGGGGGGGGGGGGGCTCTTCCAATTAATCTCTATTATCGGTTCATAGGTGATAGGATTGATTCATTTGATTGTGTATTATTTGTTTCGATTGGGATATATGTTAGGTTTTGGGGTTTGGGAGATTTTATGTTCAGATTCATGATGTTTGATGCAATTGATTATTGTGAATTGGTGACTGATGTTAGAAAGGATGGTAGTGTTATATAATGGTGTTTAATGATTGAAATTGGTTCAGTTATTCGTGTTCCACGTATTGGTACGATTTGGAAACATTTGGAATGTACTGAGTTGCTATCAAACTGGTTTTCTGCCGCAGGAGGGGTGTAATCGGTTACGGTAACCGGTTACACTGAGTATTATTTTCAAAAAAAATCATGTTCGAGCTCGTAATCGATTACGGTAACCGATTATAGCTGTTTTCAAATAATAGCGTATAGGTTACGTCAAGCATAAGTGGTTACACCATTTCCTGTAACCGGTTACACTGAAGTTTTTTTTGTAAAATATGTGATTTAGATGGGTGTAATCGGTTACACCATTTTAGTAACCGGTTACACTATAGCATTTTGAAAAAAAATTAATATTTTCTAACACTTGTAACTTTCAAATCGTAAGTCCTTTTTAAGCGCCGTTTTGAGCGTCATGAAGCTAATCAAATATTTTATATACTAAATAGTGTGTTAGACAGTTTCCGACTTTATTTTAATACCTAGATTTAAAATCTGTGGTGTTGTGTTTATACATTGTGTGTATGAATTGGTTAGTGTGACAATGTGGATGTGTTGTGACAACATGTTTATAATGAAATGTTGTCTTTGGCGTAAATTATATAATGTAATTGTTTGAATTATGTTGAAGTGTGAATACATTATCCATGATTATTGTTCGGTGTAGAAATATGATAAAGATTGTTCATATTGTTTGGTGTCGATGATTAGCATACTTAAGGTGGTGCAGGCATACATAATTATCATTGTGGTTGTATCCTGGTGGTGTTGGATCAGCGATAGCTAATTCCCATTGTGCGGAATTAGTGAGTAGAAGTAGTCGTATCCTGTTGGTGGTGGATCGGTGAGATGTGTTAATCCCATGGATTGGTACCACATGCATGTAGTTGCATTGCATTAGTATGTATGTATTATTATAACATGAATGAAAGATGTCCAATGTTATAATGTGATGTGATTGGTTTATTTGGTGTGATTGATGTATATTGGTTGTAATATGAATATATTGCAATTGGGTGAATAATATACATGATATTTTATTGTTTATGAGCTTATAATATTTGTTAATTGTGAACGAGACTCACCCTTACTGTTGATATTTTTCAGATTAAGGAGTAGCGACTTGTGCTTGGTGAGGATAACTCGTAGAGTTACTTCGTTTAGTTCGGTGTTGTCGGTGTCATGCTCTGGTCTTGTAACACTGTGGGATATTCATTTTAGAGTTGTTTGATGGATTATTTTCCATGTATTGGAATAATGTTTTGTTGGGTTTAAATCGGCGAATTCATGGTGTTGAATACCGATGTTTTATGTTATTCATTTTTTGAAGTATTTATTATTGTGTTAACATGATTACTGGATAATATGTTTTGATGTTCCTCATAAGGCATGACATGATTTAATGTTTTAAATATTTTGGAGTTGTAATGCCCTTGTTTATGTTTTACTCTGAATTTATTTGATATTCTGCGAGGGATTTAGAAGGGTGTTACATGGTATAGTTTACCAAATTATTTACAAGAGTCCATTCGTATTTGACAATAACCAAGTCAGATATTTCGAACTAAAGGTTAGCGACGATGATGTTCAAAATATGTTCTGAACGCACAAACATTCCATGCACAACGAGATTGAGTTGTATGTTTTTGTACAACAACCTCGATAGACTCAATTTGTTAATCTGTCACAAGTTTTTAAAGAAATCGACGATGATGACCACACTGAGGTTAATGTTATCGACGATGCAGAAGAAGATGAGACACTTGTTGATTTTATGGTCAATGATGACTTTGTAGACCACGAGCATAAGTCATTACATACTAGCCATGTGTATTGTCCTCTAGATCACATTACAAACTTGAACTTATAAAAAGACAAACCATCCTCAGATATCTTTCACATCTCGTATATGCATAACGAGGGAGCGCTAAAAGTTGGAGACATATTTCATATAAGAGAAGACAGTGTGAAAGCTATAAAAAAGTTTAACATGGAAATGTCAACAGATTTCGTTGTAGATCGCACTAATTCAGGGAGGTACATCGTTCTATATCGTTAAAAATAGATTTTCCCGTTTCGGCTATCTGCATCTTACACGAGGAGAAATGATTTTTAGGAAATAAGTTCTATTGATCCACTTACACCTGCATTACAACCAATCTGATGCAAGATAATCGGAAACTTAGCTCTAAACTAATATGTCAGTAAATACTGCCTCTTAATAGCAAGGATCCATCAATAAAGGTGAATATAATAATCTCTCATATTGTTATAAGATTCAATTATACTCCCTCTTACAGGAAGGTATGGATAGTGAGGACTAAATTCGTTGAACTAGTATACGACAATTGGGAAAATTCATACAAAGGACTTTCAAAATATTTGGTGGCACTCAAGTATTATGCTCCAGGAACTGTTGTAATTTTGGAGACTCTCTTGACATTTACCCCCAAACAGAACTTGTGTTAGTGGAAATAGAATATTCTATCGTTTCTTCTAAGCGTATGAATCATGCATCAAATGTTTTGCATTCTGCAAACCTATTATACAAATTAACGGAACATGGTTGTACGGGAAATATAAATGAACATTACTCATGGAAGTGGCACAAGATGACAACAATAATATCCAATTGCCTTCGCTCTTGTGACAGCAGCTCAATAACTCTTTCACAACACCACCCTTCTTTTCTGATGTGGAAGATCAGACAAAGCTGCAACCACATAGCATATTAAGAACTCTTATCCTTGGATCGAACCAAATGCTCTGATACTAGTTGTTGGGAAAAATAAACAAAGCATTGAAAACATTTCTTTTCAATATTCATCGAAGGCTTTGTTGACGAGAAATAAGTTGAACATTTCTTTTGATAATTGAAAATCTTGGAACCATTCTTGAAGACATATTTAAGAGTGAAATGAGAAAATGTGTGGTAAATGGTGGAGATGGATGATGTATTTATAAAAAAAGCAAAACAACTAAGTAACCACTATCTGTGGCGCATGCACCTAATGCTATAGTGCATGTGCCATCCTCTATGACTTGACAGAGATGCATGCACTACGCTTGATGACAAGTCTTTGTATTTTACAGTGCATACGCCACATATAGTGGCACATCGTATTTGTCATGATTTTTTTTAAAGGTGGTTCGGAAATTAATTTCAAAAGGTGGTTATTAGGTTTTTCTTATAAAAAAACATAGTTATTTGAATAATTTTTTTTTGACTTTTTAACTTTTAGGAAAAAAAGTTAGAGTAATTTTAAACAAAATGTGGATGAAATAAAGAAGAGAATTTCTAACTATACCCCCTGGATCTCTCACGCACATGTGAATTAGCAAAATTGTTCATCTGCTTCCGTAGATGTACCTCCAGAAGCACTTTTTTTTAAAAAAAAATTGGTTTTTTCTGTAGATGCATCTACGGAAGCGTTAAAACATAGTTAAACTTGAGATTTTTTCAATTAATTGGGAAAATGAAATCTTCTGTATCTATATCTACGAAAGGGTTTGAAAATAGAGTGTTCCGTATATGTACTTACAAAATATTCTCTTATATTTTAAAATTAATTACATTTCACTCCTAAACTCCAATTTTGTTAACAAAAATGGAACATCAAATTATAGTAAATCAAAGTAATTGGAAAACCTCAATTGCACTACTTTGATTTACTATAATTTGATGTTCCATTTTTGTTATAAAAATTGAGTTTTGGAGCGAAATGTAATTGATTTAAAATATAACAGAATATTCCGTAAGTACATCTACGGAAATACTCTTTTTCAAACCCTTTCGTAGATGTAGTTACGGAAGATTTCATGAACTTAGGATTTTCCCAATTAATTGGGAAACTCTCAAGTTTTACTATGTTTTAACGCTTCCGTAAATGAATTTACGTAAAAAATCAAATTTTTAAAAGAAAAATGTGCTTCCGGATGTTTACTATGTTTTAACGCTTCCGTAGATAGATCTACGTAAAAAAAATTAAACTTTTAAAAGAACAAATATTTTCGGATGTGCATCTACGGAAGCAAAGACATAATTGAAATTGCGTCAAGTGGTTAAGAGCATACAGATATAATCAAAGTTAAATGTTCAAACTTTATCAAAGTTAAATGCACTTGTAAATAGAGCATATAGGTAGAGGTGTCAATATGGGCTACCCGGTCCTAAACGGGCCGGTGCTAGCGGGCCCTGGACTTTTTAGGACTGGGCCAAAAAGGCCTTGTATGATATGGAGTCAAGATTTTTACTACCCGAGCCCGGCCCTAGATGGGCTTCGGGCTCCCCGACCCTAAATGAGCTTTTTTTTATTTAAAAAAATTAAAATAAAACTCCATAATATTTATTATAAATAAAATTAAAAATTATGTTATTTTAAACATAATATATTTTTAATTACTATATTATCTCTTATAAATACTACAATATGTTTCTAAATACAATATATGTCTAAATTGTATAAAATAATACTTGAATATTTATTATAAGAGAAAAACTAATATAATATGATGAAAAAATGTTGATTATATTAATGTATAATATTTAAAAGAGAACAACTGAATAAAATAAAGATAAAATTTAGTGAAGTGAGAAAAATCAATATGCTATTTTGGAGTAAGATAATATAAATATTAATATATTTTTTTAAAATTTATAATTATGCGGGCCTGATGGGCTACCCACGACCCATATGGGCTCGCCATAATGAGTAACAAACTTTTTAGGGCTAGGGTAAAAAGGCCCTGAAAAATATGAGCTCTAATTTTAAAGCCCAAACCCTATAATTTTTCGGGTCTGACGAACCGACCCATATGTGCTAGCCCATTTTAACAGTTCTACATATAGGTATAATTTAGGGTTAAATAAGTTTTTAGTCCCTATAAAATTACCAAAAACTACTTTTAGTCCCTATTAAAAAAAAGTCGACTTTTAGTCCCTATAAAATTACTTTTGCATTCACTTTTAGTCCCTGTAGAGGGACTAAAAGTGAATGCAAAAGTGATTTTATAGGGACTAAAAGTCAACAATTTTTTTACACGGACTAAAAACCATAATTGAGATATTTACAGGGACCAAAAACTTATTTAACCCTATAATTTAAACTAGTGCGTATACCCGTGCGAGACACGAGACAAAATTTCTTAAATTAAAAAATGTTTTACCATTATTTATAATTCAAAAATAAAGTTTACGCTGACATTAAAATTAATTGAATAATTTAATATTTTTGTTAATTGAAAACAATATTAAAAAAATATTGTGCACTAACCTTTAATAACAAAGGATTATTAAGATACTAATAAAATTTTGGGTTAATACCACTTTACCCCCTGCCATATAAGCGTGTTTTGCTTTACCCCCTCTAAAAAAACTTATTGGACAGACCTTGCCAAATAAATATTCCAAAAAACTTGACCCTGGATCAAAATTCCAAGAGAATCTGCATACGTGGCATGCGTATGTGGCATTTTTTTATTTTTTATTTATTTTTAATTTCCGCGTGGAATTTTGTTTTTTTTTCAATTTTTTTTATTAGGGTCAAATTTGACCAGGGACAAATTTGATGAAATCTTTATTTGGCAAAGGTTTGTCCAATAAATTTTTTTTATAGGGGGTGAAGCAAAACACGCCTATATAACAGGGGTAAAATGGTATTAACCCTAAAATTTTATTTAATTTCAAATAATCTATAAATAAAATGTACATAAAAAATAAAAAAAATGAGTCATGAACAAATTAAGTAACATTTAAATATTGAATACAAAATATTTCGGAAAAAAAGTGATCAATAAATAATCATCAATAGAAAAGAAAATATATATTAATAGTTGTTTTACTATAAGAAAGCACAATTTTATCCATAAACAATTTTTTTAATAAAAATAGTACATTTACATGAAATAAAAGCGAAAAGTGAATATTAATGTAAGCAAAAAGTATAAAAATTTAAAACGGTAACTGCAGAAAATCAAAAGTTCAAGAATATCTAAAATTTCAAAAACACAAAATTTATTTTTCTGAAATATTTTACTTTTCAGAAGAAAATTTTACAAAAGGGAAAGGGGTGCTCACGGTTCTAAAAAGCCGAATTATTATTTTGTTATTATTTTTTTAAAAGAAATAAAAAAAGACCAAATCCTAAGTATTGTGATTTATTTATTAATAAAAAATTAAAACTTATTAACAAAATAAATGAAATGAATAGAAAATAAATAAAACAATATTATATTAACAATATATAATTTTGGATGTTAACAAAATCTTACATCATTGATAGCTTAAAAAAATATGTTAAAAAAATATTTTATATTTTATTTTAGTAAATTATCATCAACTATGATAAATCAATTTTAAATTCTTTCTTATTTTTCTTTTTTTTTTATTATTTTAATTTCTAACCATTTCCTTATTTTTATTTCAGTTTTTATTTTTTTATTTTTTTAAGTATTATATTATTAAGTAGAATGATTATTATTAGTATTATTGATTGTTATTATTTACTATTGTCACTATCTATTAACCATAAGAAAAATACACCAAAAACCTTTCCAAATAGACCTTCAAACATTCATAAATTACCAACCTATTATATATAGGATAATGCTAACATGTGTTCTAAGGGCACATGTTAAGAATAAGAGCTAAATGTGAAAAAAATTCTTAAAAATTATGTATTGTTTTTATTAAAAGTTGGTAATTAATATGTTTATTACGTTTTTCAATATTTAGGTTTCTTAACATGTGCCCCAAGGCACATGTTAGCTTTATCCTATATAATATTTCCTATCACATATAATCTTTTTATACGTATAAACTTGAGCTTCAAGATGATGAATCAAATTCTAATCAAATCTTCATAATTCCAAAACCAATTTGAAAATAAAATCAAATCTCAACCAAAAACCACACAAAATCATAATCCCATTTAAAATAAACTTCAATCATGCCTAATTATGTGACCTTCCTCTAAAATATTACATTGAATATCAAACAGAGGGAAGACAAGAATAACACATTTCAATTATTATAAATTATTATAATAAAGCTTCTTTTTTTATTAAAAATCAATTGTAATAGTGGTCATAAGTAACCAAATTAAATTTTTCAAAAGCAATAAATAAATGATATGACAAATTAATTAAAACTACTATAAATAAATAAAAGTACGAAATAAATTCTTAAATTTATTATAAATTTAAATTTAAATTTTGTTAATTATGTTTTAATATCAATATAAGTAATATATGTCATAATTTTAAAAATAAAAAAATTAAATATATCCTATATAGTATAAACTTATGTTATTTTGTTGTTAATTGTAGAAAATGGTTTTTTTAATTAAAAATAATTTACTAATTTTATATTTTTTAAATAAAAAATCACTTAATAATTATTTAATATTAATGTAGTTGTTATTTTAAAATTAGTTATTCGTAAAAATAATAATTAAAAAACAAACTACTTTATTTCCCGTGCTTGAATTTATATGAACAATTATTTTCAATTATTATAATAAAATTTTTGTATTTATTAAAATTAAATTTTAATAGTGGTCATAAGTAAACAAATTAAATTTTTTAAAAACTATAAATGAGATGATAAATTAATTAAAACTACTATAAATACATAAAAAGTATGAACTAAATTCTTAAATTTATTATAAATATAAATATAAATTTCATTAATTATGTTTTAATATCACTATAAGTAGTAATAGAAATATTACTATAATTAAGTTTAATTATTTTTTAATATTTAATTAATTATTTTGTTAATTCTTAATTACTCATGATGATTAGATACACTTTACATGGCAATTTAATCTCACATTGAAATATATAAAAGTATAAGAATCAATTAATATCAATTGGGAATCCAAACATAGCTATTGGGAGAAGAATAAAACTTTTAAACACCTTTTATCTTTCTTCTTAAGCCTTATTGTCATTTCATCTCTTAAAAATCTCATTAATTACAAAATAATTCCTAATTATTAATTATACGATTCTTTACTTTCTTCAAGGTTCTAATAACACGTACTGTGAATACCAATGCTACTAATTTACTGCTGGTATCATAATTATCAATCCATCGTGTAATATCCAATGCATACAAACTCAACGATTCATAAAACATAACTGCAATCCCGCCATTCACACAACTTGATTTCCCATGTGGATTTGGATGTAAATGACTTGAAGCAATTGCCAAAGCTTGCACAAGGGATAGAGTTATTCCCACAAATAGTTGCAGTGGCGGAGCCAGGAATTTTAGGCAACCTGGGCAAAAACTTTACACTATTGATTATTCATCTGTTTTAATTTTTACACTATATTTTTACTAATTTTGCCCATAATTTTACCCCTGATTTTATCTTAAAATCGACTATTAAAATTAAATTGGAGGAGTAAAAAGAAAATAGGGGTTGAGCCCGGGCACCTGCCCGGGCTCGCTGGGCCTTGGCTCCGCCCCTGAATAGTTGGTGTGAAATGATTTTTAAACAATTTTATGTTGTTTATAAAATTACAACTTATTTGAACTTATAACTAACCAAAATATGACCTATTTGGGTAATATATAAGTCAAATGTCATTCATTGATGGGGAGGGACCAATTGATAACCGCCCATGACCAAACATGATGGAAAAAAAGGAAATTTTTTAAGATTTGTATCATATCTTCTACCGCTTCATGCAGCCACCAAAACCACTAAAATCTTACCATCCCCTTTGCTTCACGTTTTTTTACCAAACATTACTGTAATACAATCTTTTCATACCACCCAAACCTCCTTTGTATATGAATACCATATCTTCACCATCATACAACTTATGACTCCATCAAACCACAAACCAAAATCAAATCCAATATTCCATCATTCAAACATAAGCTCACACTAATCTTGATCCAAAACAAACTATAACTTTCAATTCAAAATAATTTGCAAATAATCACCTAATAATAGAAAGATTGGAAGAGATAGCAATAACAACGCCACTGAAGCAGCATAAAAAACGCATCAATAATTTCATCCATCATCACCTTTTCACCGACAAAAATCGCATCCATCACCATCGTCGCACAAACTGAATCGACTCATCATCAACCACAACTTCTCATTCCCAGCAAGCCACACAACACGATATCGTTCGAAAGCTGTCAAGAATCTGCGGAAATTGGAAAATGAAGATTGATAAGTAAAGGGAAAGGTGTGTAGTAGAGGTAACATAAACATACATATTATGGAGATGTTGGAATTAGGATGGATAATTCAGCGACAGACATTGATTTCAGTGCTTCTACGACTGCCGCTTCTTCTACAGCTGCCTCTTCTTCGGCCATTTGGGAAGATCAGACAGTGGAGATGAAGTAGGATTAGCATTAGGTTTTGAATTGTGATAGGTGAAAAGAGATTGAGAGTCAAAGTGAGAATTAAAGTGAACGAAGAAGGTGAAGAAAAATAGTGAACAAAGAAGATAAAGAAAAATAGTTTTGAATTGTTGTCTTGTTGTGTTTGAGAAAAATGAGTTCAAATAAAAATGAAAAGTTGGAGGATATGTTCCAGTAGGGTTGGAAAATGGAATTGCTGAGAAACCGAGGTTGAAATTTGAAGGAGAACGTGCCAGTTGAAACTTTCCATATAGCCCAAACAAATTAAATTTATAAGATGGTGACCCACAATGTTTATATGATTTATTATTTAATTAAATAAAATAAAATAAGATACTTTTCCTTTATAGAAAAAAATAAAATATAGAAGAAAACATGAGAGAGTGTCAAGTGGCAAACTTGCCAAAATACTCATCTTGCTTTTTTTCTATTGTATGATTGTATGATGGAAAGTTCTGTTTGTGGATAAAAAGTATCTTATCTTCAGCCAATGTCTCCATCTCTTTAAATGGGCAGCAACACGGATATTTTAAGTGTCAAAGGGGTGTTCGGCAGGGCGATCCGCTTTCTCCCATTCTGTTTTGTATTGCTGAAGACGTTCTTAGTAGGGGGTTAGCTAAGCTTGTTTCAGAGAACAAATTCAATCTTATGAAGGCTTCTAGGAATGTCATGGTCCCGTCTCATACTCTTTATGCTGATGACATAATTCTGTTTTCCCGTGGCAGCATTTCGACGTTAGATTCAGTTGCAAATTTATTCGTCTTATATGCTGATAGTTCTGGGCAGGTTTGCAACCTTGAAAAATCTGTTATTTATGCAGGTTCTATGAGCAATGAAAGACACTGTTTTTTAGCTAGCAGGATTGGTTTCACAATGGGGCAGCTTCCATTCATTTATCTTGGGGTCCCTATCTTTAAGGGAAGACCTAAAGTTTGCTATTTTCAACCTTTGGCGGATAAAATTAGGATTAAACTGGCAGCTTGGAAGGCCAGCTTGCTTTCTATTGCGGGTCGTATTCAGTTGGTTAAATCGGTTATTCAAAGCATGACTATTTACTCCATAATGGTCTACTCGTGGCCAGTTGGTCTAATTAAGGAGGTGGAAGGTTGGTGCAGAAACTTCATTTGGAGTGCGGATATTTATAAGCGGAAGATGGTTACGGTAGCTTGGAAGAAGTGTTGTGCTGATGTGAAGGACGGGGGGCTCGGGATTAGATCTCTTAGAGTTCTCAATGATGCTGCTGACCTAAAACAGTGTTGGAATATTATAAATGAGCAAGAGGACTGGGCAAGGATTCTGAAATCTAGAGTGTTGAAGGGCGGGAGAAAGGTTAAGTATCATGTCTTCTCTTCCATATGGACTGACAGCAAAGCTTTCCTTGAGGTGATCCGAAATAATTCGATTTGGATGGTTAGTTCTGGGGAAATCATTAATCTTTGGCGGGATAATTGGTGTGGTCAAGCGTTGAATGAGTTACTTCACATCCCGGAAGAAATTCTTAAGCAATTACAAGCTCCTTTAAAAGATATTATTCACAATGGTATTATCGTTCCTCCTGACGATCTTCTCCGATTATGTCCTTCTATTTCTCAGCTGGCAGCTAATATAACTGTTAACCAACAGGGAAATGACAAGCTGATCTGGAAACCATCCACCAATGGTTTGTTATCGATTAAAGACGCGTACAAATTCTGTTCGGCCCCTGTGATTCGAGTATGGGGAAATCAGGTTTGGAGTAATGTCACTCCTCCTTCAAAATCCTTCCTGTTTTGGAGATTAGCTCAGGGGAGGCTGCCCACGGATGAGAATTTGCTGCTGCGTGGCCAGGTTTTCCCGTCGGTATGTAATCTTTGTTTCAGCAGTTCGGAGTCTTCGCAACACCTTTTTTTTAACTGCCCTTATGCTGAGAATATTTGGAATTGGATCTGTAATATGTTGGAGCTAGGTCAGTCCATTACTTGTTTGGGGGATTGCATCTCTATTTTGGATGGTGGCTTCTCAGAGCAATGTCGGATAGTGGTTAAAGCAGCGGTAATTAACGTTGTCGCTTGTATTTGGTATGCTCGAAATCAGGCAAGGTTTAAGGATACTCATGTTCATTGGAAATCTAGTTGTTCGACTGTTCATTCTCTTACTTCTTTGTCGGGTAATCTTACTTCTAAGAGAGCGAATGCTTCTATTTCGGATTTTGTACTTCTAAAGAAGTTTCAAGTATTGCTGCACCCTCCTCGTCCTACTTCTGTTCAGGAAATTTTATGGTCTCCTCCTCTTTTTGGCTGGATAAAGGTGAATGATGATTGGGCTGCCGGCGGATTGCCATCGATGGCTGCGTGTGGCGGCATTTTTCGGAATTGGAAAGGGGAGCACCTTGGTAGTTTTAGCTGCTGCTTAGGAGAAGGAAATGCTTTATTTGCGGAGTTCATGGGGGCTATTCTGGCTATGGAGACAACTTTTAGCAAAAATTGGACTAATTTGTGGCTGGAGTCTGATTCCTTGTTGGTGGTCTCTGCTTTCCGTAACTCTTCGGTGGTTCCGTGGTTGATTAGAAGTAGATGGGATAATTCTATGCTCAAAATGAGAAACTTTAATTTTTTTGCCACTCATATTTTTAGGGAAGGTAACCACTGTGCTGACTCTTTAGCTAATTAAGGTTTTAGTGTTCCCAATTTTACTTGGTGGAATGATATTCCTTCTGAAGTTCAGTTGTTTTTTAACAGGAATTTGATAGGTTCTCCTTATTATAGAATTAGATAGGTTTGAGGTCTCTATAGCATTAGATAGGTTTGAGGTCAGGTGTTGCCCCCCTCATTTTTGTACCTATTTTTCTCTTTTATATCATGGGTTTATGCCCCTTTTTTCTTAAAAAAAAATAAAAAAATGTATGATTTCATTTTGAATTTTTTTTCTTCAAAAGTGATTTATTTATAAAAATATCCTCTTATTTCATCCTTTTTAAAACCCAGAACCCCCTTCTCTTTTCAAAACTCCAGCGTTCTTCTCACCTCCCTGAACACTCACCAACTCTCCACCAGTCGGCCCCACCTCACATGTTTCATCGCTGTTTTCTTCCTCTTTCGACAAATTGGTGGCCTTGGTTTTGATTCAAGATGCGGTGGTTGCTGTTTCTCCTTATTTCAGACCAGACGAACGGAAATGGTTGCTTCAGCGGCTAAGATTTTGGATTGTCAAGGATTCCACGGCGGAGCGTCTTCTTACCGGTTGAGTCTTCTGATTAGGTCAATTTCCTAACTCTTTTACTATTTTTTTTGTTATCATTATTCATTCAATTGCTTTTTAAATCTCAATTTTCTGGTTACAACTTCTTATAATATCAATTATTACAAATTCTTGTTATATCAATTATTACAACTTCTTGTTATCATACATTTCTTGCTTATGCTTTGCTTATGGCTATGGAGTGTTGATGGATTTAAATGCAAATGGTATGAATAACTAATCATTAACCATATATGTCTTTTATTCAGTCTTGTATAGTTTCTAGTTTTTGCACATTAAGATTTAAGAACTATGTATCATGTATGTGTGGCTAGCTTTAGTCATGGTTTAAGGGTTGAATTTTTTTAGTATCTTTGCTCTTTCTTTTCCCATGAAATAGAAACACTGACTACACGTCTAGTCGACACTATAATAATTTGAAAACCATGTGAGTTTGGAGGATTAAATGCCAAATCAAATACTCACTAAAATTTTTCCTTCAATGTCTAAGGATATAAATTATTATTTTTTATCCAAATTTTGGAGGGTATAATACAGAATCATAACATTTGATTCGACAAAACAAATAAGACAATAACTTCCTAACATGCTTAAGTGACTATGTGTGTCTCGTTCACAACCTTAGTTATAAATAATTTTTTTTTAAAGTTCATTACTTAACTGATATATATCTATATAACCCATACACATAAAATTCATAATTATTAAAGTTTTGCTGATAAAGAGCCTATTATTATAGAAATCAACTATTAGAAAAGGAGCCGGTTATTATCTTGCTTGGCCAGTGTGCATGCCTCTCCACACGAGCCGGATTAGTGGCCCACCTGTGGTGGGTCGACACCGGTGCAAATAGCAAAAAAAAAAAACTATTAGAAAAGGAAGAAAAAGATAAAAAAAATATAAACGCGTAAATAAACAAAACAAAAAGAAATTCCAGTATTAAAAGGACATCAAGTTAATTAAACTCTTCATGATTCACCATTATAAAATAAACATAATATGTAATAATGATTTACATTTTTGAAAATGTTGAAAAGGAAAGCAGTGAATTTAACCTCAAAAAATCAGACCAAAGTGACAGTTTTCACATCCTAAAACCAAATTTGTTAATATACTACCATTAAAAAAACATCAACCATTCCCAACCGTCGATATCATTAGTGGTCTGCATCGTCTTCACCATCATCATCTTCAAATAAATCCAATAAATCGTCCCGAAAAAACCATCATCATCATCGTTCTCTTCAAAATCAACATCTTCACCGTTGAATACGATTAAAATTGATTGATATATCTTTCAAACCAATAGGTACAAGGAATATTCCCGAACCCAAACTATTGAATGTGTAACTCTAGTATAAATGAAACAACCAATGAGAATTAACTATTGAATGTCAACTCTAAAAGCAACACCAATCAACCTAAAAAGAAAACAATATGCCAAATTATACTATAATACAAAATAATTCATCCAAAAAACCTTAACCAAATCAAGTTCGTACAAATATACCTGAATCACAAAACGATAATTATCCACAAAATGAAAATGAAAATGATGCTCTACAAGCTTTGTCCCCATGGTGAACTTGATCCACATTCTCACAATTTTACACATTTCATTTTCCACCAAGCGATTGGTGAGTAATAACCTCACTTTATAAAACTTCCAATCACCACATTGTGTAAAGAAAGTGAGGTTATTACTCACCAATTACATGGTGAAAAATGAAATGTTCAAAATGGAGAGAACCTGGATCAACTCAACTATGAGGTCAAAGCTTGTAGAACTCCATCTTCATTTTAATTCCGTAGACAATTATCGTTTTGTGATTCGGTCAAAGCTTGTTTTTGGATTAATTATTTGTATTCGATGGATAATGTATAATTTATCATATTGTTTTCTTTTTAGGTTGATTGGTCTGGAAAACGCTTCCTTTACCGTCAATATATCTTCATGCGAGGTTGTTCACATGAATAAATTTCTCATTGGTTGTTTCATCTGCAAGATACTAGAGTTAACATTCAATAGTTTGAGGTCGGGAATCCTCTTTGTATCGGTTGGATTGAATGCTATATCAATCGATTTTAATCGTTCGCCTATTCAAATTAATTTAGAAAATGTTTGATAGGGAATGCAACACATTGTTCCTAACAGGGAGGTTGCTAATGGCGAAGGTGCTGATTTTGTAGAGGATGATGATGACGTTTTTTTTTTGAGGGATTTGTTGGATTTATTTGATGATAATGATGTTGATGACTTTTTTTTAGGGATTTGTTGGATTTATTTGATGATAATGATGTTGATGGTGAAGACGACATATACCATTGTTGATGTTTTTTTTTCTTCTGAATTTTAGTATATTGACAAATTTGGTTTTAAGTACTCATGTGAAACGATCACTTTTTCTCAATGATTTGCCAAAAATATCAGTTCATAAGTTAAAGTTAAACTAAATTTAACTCACCACATTTTCAATGATTTACCAAAAATATTAATTTGTAAGCTAAAACTAAATTTTGCACACCTAATTTTCCAAAATTATCTTTCCAACTCTTTAAATAAAATTGTAAACTATAAATCTCATTCACTATATTTACGACTTGTTATGTTTATTTTTATAATGATGAATCATGAAAATTTTAATTAAATTGATGTCCTCTTTTAGACTGGTTTTCTATTATGAGAATATATATGTTTTTGGGACTCTTTTTTTGTCTTGTTTGTTTATGCATTTACATCTTTTTCTCATAATTGATTTGAGTAATAATGGATTTCTTGTCAGCAACATTTCATATTTAGGTTCATTGAATATTTTTATGAATCTTATGTTTATATAGACCATGAACTATATAGATCATATGCATCCGTTATCTTATGAACCTAACAACAATTTTTTATTTATAACTAAAGTTGTTCCCAAAGTACATATCATAACTAAGGTTGTTCGCAAAGTACATATCGTCGTGCCTTTGTTTTATGTTAGCCTTTCATATTGTGTCATGTGAAGTCTTCTTCTTCAAATGGTGGAGAAAGTATCCGAATGTGCACTAAATGATTACCCACACTCAAACCCACAATATTTAAATATTAACCATAAGTGGGTGAGAATAACCTTATCAACATTTTAATGTGTTGATTTTTGTTTTGTTCTTCTGCTATGGGCACACCTTTCACCTTTCAAGTTAAGTAATTAGGTGCAACTTGTTATTATTCTTTTGGTATGACTTATAGCCTCTCGAGTTAAGCTCAACGAACTCTGTGAATGGCTCTCCTTCCTTTTGAGTTGAAGTGGTTTGGTTTTCTTGACAATAATATCATTATATTCTTTAATGACATGCATGATCTTGATGACTAAACATACATGCTTTGAGAAAGGCTGATGAGTTATGATGTTTTACAAATGTTTTTTACTCTTAGATAATCTACACATAATGCTTTGGGATCTTCTTTTAGATATAGTCTACAATTCTAGAAATTTGATTATGTATGGCTTGTGATTTTCAAATTGATTAGAGAAACCATAGTTATTGTTGTATAGAAGTAAGCGCATTGAGACACTTTAAAGAAAGGCTCAAGTCTTGACTAATACTATAATAGTTAGGAAACTATTTCTGTTTTTTCTTTTGAAGACTATTAGGAAACTTTTGAACTTGCATTGTTAACTAAACACTTGTCATAGATTGACTTGAAGCTTGTAAATTAGGTACCATTTATATGCTTTTCTTTTGTATTTGTCTTTTGAAGATTCAAAATGGAATATAAGTATTTATACAAACCAGCATAAATGAAAAATTTGGTGCCCAACAAAAATGGGGCCTTGCATAGAGCCACCACAATCTGGCTTCACATAGAAAACTAGTGTCTTCAACAAGCTGCATTATTTTTACACAACAAACTGAATACTTGTTCATTTTAAAAAAGTCAATTCTTAATATTTAATGATCTATTGATTACTTTTAAAAATGATTACAATTGGTAGCTGGTCAACATCAAAGGAGTATTAACTGAGAGGTTCAAAATAATCCCTCATTATTCACTCCTCATTTTTCGTCTCTGATGTTAAACTGAGATGATAAGTCATTGAAAATTGATGTAGTCTATGTTTGGAATTATGGTAAAATTGCGGTAAAGCCGCACGGTAAGTAAAAGCTACTACTTGTAGCTTCTCAAAAATCACGGTGGAAGAGTGTGAAACTTAAGGTGGCGGTGACCCACCACGTTTCCAAACACACACGTAGTGTGAAGGATAAGTGGACAATAGTTTTCTTGTAAAAAGCAGTATTTTTATGTAGAAAATGACAAATGGGTTGGAAAGGAATAGAGAGTTGTCAATGTTCAATGGGGAAGAGCAGCATAAAAAATGAGTGAGATGTAATAGCTTGAAATTTTTTATTAGAAGGGACAAACAATTGTTAGATTTCAGATTGAAATGGAATGGTAGTTTTAAGCCATTGTGAGGCTGTAGAGAGCAGTAGGTAAATGCTCCTTGTTGCAGAAGCACCATTGCCTCTTCTTTTGAAAAAGCTTTGTCTTCTTCATCTTTTCATTTTTGTTTTTTTCCTATTTTTTTCTCTTTTTCTTTTTCTTCACATACTTGTCTTTTATTTTGTTTTTCGTTTTAGCAATGAATGTCAAGGATCTGATCCTTACCTTTTTTTTTTATAGATTATGCGTGCGCAGAAGGTTTAGGACAAATTTTGAATCACTTCTTTATTTGATTCTCTCTAAACCAAATTTAACTATGATAAATTTATTTTAATTATTTAGATACCTTCTATTTGGCTATTTCTTAACCCTGTTTTTCTTAAGCATCACGCTAATTTCCAAAAAAATCTATGGAACCCTGAAATATATTTTCGGGATACACCAAAATCTTGGAAACCTGGATTTTGGTGGACAAGGCCCTACGTAACAATTTTAAACTAATCGAAAATATAACTACGGGTAGGAACCAGAGATGTATATCCGGAAGTGCACATGCAGGTATTTAATGAAGGATTGTTTCCTGATGGGTCTGAAGTTAGAGGTGTACAGGAGACAGGGAAGAACGCCGGGAGGGTGATAGACTGACTCATAGTACGCCATACTAAGTAGACTTCATATATCTTTATGTATTTTGATTTGGATATTATATTATGTGCATTGACTTTTTGAATTGTATTTGGATATCATTTGGGTTACTGACAGAACAGAAATGTATTTGCTGTAAAATTGGAAATGTATTTTTCGGTTCTAAAACAGAGATGCATCTTCGAAACTAATTAAAATCTAACAAAAATGAGCATTCAAAAATGCATTTCCGATTTCTTGGAGGCATTTTTATAATTCCATAGGATGTTTTTCATCCCTATAGAGTGGAGTAAGAAACTCCCTTTTATTTATGCTAGTCAATAAATTTATTCCTTTAAAATTTTCATTTTCTGAATCAAGCTTTCTATATTTTTTCAGAGTTTGAATGGAGGTTTGCCTCTTAAATTGTCTAGTTAACTATATTTTTTCAGAGTTTGAATGGAGGTTTGCCTCTTAAATTGTCTACTTAACTTAACACAATGAGTGACTCTACCCACTATATTTCATATAGATTAAAAAAAATGTATAAAAGTAAGAGAGAATAATGTTTTTATTATAATACCCTATCATGAATTAAAAATGAGATTTTTTTATTAATAATACAGTAGAATTGAAAAAAAAAAGTATATTGAAAATTAAAGTAAGTTAGTCACTCATTGTAGGACTGTGAGAATATTATTTTGTAAAAAGTCAAAGAACTAGTTTTCAAATAAAAAACATGATTATGGACGGTTTGTTTGTTTTATCTTTTAAAAAAGATATCGTTTTTTTTTTTAAAAACGATTTTTACAATTCACAAACCAAATTTATACGTTAAAATATAACATAATATTCATTTATATTTGAAACAGTTAAAGTATAATGTATCATCTTAAAGAAAGCGATAATGTATTTTATTCTAAAAAAGCAAAAAGAAAGGAACACAATTCTTTTCCCCTTAATATAATAGAACTTTTATCCCAAGCCAAACAAAAAAGAAATTGTATTTTTTATAATATATTTATGAAAGATATCTTACTTAAGAGTAAAAGTTCAATCGATTAAGTATAGGTAAAAAAATATTACAGCTTAAAGGCAAACACTTTTTTTTTTAGTACTTGTTAGTTTTGTTGGACATACTATGAAAGAATTAATTTAAAATTAAAATTTAATCTAAAATATTTAATATAAAAAATGAAATGACAAAGGAGAACAATGATACAATTGTTTGTTGGAATACTCCCAAAAATGTACATCTCAAAATCATTGATCGTCATAATTATAATAATAATTTTTTTTTTTTGCCTTATTAAACTTTTCTCATTTGTTATTTTTTTCATGTATTAAATTACTCATCATTTTATATTTTCAATAAAATATGAATTATTTTTTACATTATTATATTCTTATTTATTATATTGCAAACCATTTAATTATTCTATTAACATAATTAAAAAAATATTTTAATAAATAAAATTCATTTTATTTTTAAAATCAATAAAATCAATTATTTAGTAAGTACATTCCACGTTTGGCACGTGGAGCTCAATTTTTTATTAAAATAATATACATGACATGGCAATACTTATACTTTATATATTTTCATCTATAAATACCTTATCCTCCCATTAAACAAATCACTCACCAATCTTCTTTCTCCACCACACTATATCAAATATTTAGCATTTCTTTAATCCCACAACCACAAGAGTGCAAAAATGTTTGGCATCTTGAACACTAACAAAAGCCAGAAAATCAAGGGAACTGTGGTGTTGATGCCCAAAAATGTTTTGGACTTCAACGCCATTACTTCCATCCCTAAGGGCAGTGTTCTCGACGCCCCCGGAAAAATCATCGGCGGCGTCACTGGCATTGTTGGCGGAGTTATTGACACCGCCACCGCCTTCTTAGGCCGTAATGTTTCCATCCAGTTGATCAGTGCCACTAAAACTGATGGTTTGTTTTATATCTTCCACAAAAAGAAACCTTCAATAATTCAACTCATTGTTCATCTTTAATGTTCCATATCTATATTGAGAAGTTTTTTTATGGACAAATATTTAAATATATCTATACTTTTAGAATGACCACACAATTATTTAATATGCTTCCAAGCTAACTTGCCCCACCATATCCTTGGTGTTAGAATTGACAAATATATTTATTATTTAATATATTATATTATACTTACACAATAATAATAATAATAATAATAATAATAATAATAATAATAATAATAATAATAATAATAATAATAATATACTGGAGTACTATTTACATACAAGTGGTATTTATGTCGCGGGTTTATATCCGTGTGACATTGTTTGTATACAGCTATCAACTGAGTTGGTTTCCGTTTTATATCATATTTATTAGATTTATTTTTTGGAATTTTATTTGTGTGATTTAAATTTGTAGCTGGTGGAAAGGGAGAAGTTGGAAAGGAGGCGTTTTTGAGCAGTCATCTGCCTCGGTTACCAACATTGGGAGCAAGACAAGATGCATTCAGTATTTATTTTGAATATGATGCTAATTTTGGAATTCCTGGAGCTTTTTACATAAGAAACTACACATCAGCTGAGTTCTTTCTTGTCAGTGTAACTCTTGAAGACATTCCTAACCGTGGATCTGTTCAGTTTGTCTGTAACTCATGGATTTACAATTTCAAAAGTTACAATAAGGACAGAATCTTCTTCACCAATGATGTAAGATTTGAATTCTAAATTAAGAATATAAACAACAGATAAGCGGACAACAAATTGTGCTACTATTTAATATGTTAAAATTATTGTTACAGACTTATCTTCCAAGTCAAACACCAGCTGCATTGACTCACTTTAGAAAAGAAGAGTTGCTGAATCTAAGAGGAGATGGAACTGGTGAACGCAAGGTTTATGATAGGATATATGATTATGATGTATATAATGATCTTGGAAATCCTGATTACGGCGACAAATTTGTTCGTCCGGTGCTCGGAGGGTCTAGCACCTATCCTTACCCTCGTAGGGTTAGGAGCGGTAGAAAATTTACCAGAAGAGGTTAGTTTTATATTTTTAGATTTATTGAATAACTGATGTATTTGATAATTGATATATACTAAGTGTACATTTTTATATAACAATGACACTTTTGGTGTTCTGATTTTTTTATGGTATTTAATTCATGACAGATCCTAAGAGTGAAAGACCGGGTGAAATTTATGTTCCGAGAGATGAAAATTTTGGTCACTTGAAGTCATCGGACTTTCTTATGTATGGAATAAAATCAATTTCCCAAACTGTCATGCCTTTGCTTAAATCTGTGATTTGTGATGAGTTCGGTAGCTTCGATGAAGTACGTGGCCTTTTTGAAGGCGGGATTAAGCTTCCTACTGATATTCTTAGCCAAATTGCCCCCTTACCGGCTCTTAAGGAAATCTTGCGTACAGATGGTGAACAAGCCCTCAAGTTTCCACCACCTCATGTAATTAAAGGTACATTATTCGTCTTAATCGCATTACTTATAGATAAAATGTTCCTCGCATTCGTGTATTGTAGCTTACATTAATATTAGTATCGTTTCTTGAACAGTTAGCAAATCTGCATGGATGACTGATGAAGAATTTGGGAGAGAAATGGTTGCTGGTGTAAACCCTTGCGTGATTCGTCTTCTTCAAGTAAGTACCAAATGAGTTCTTAATATTAGTCATGATATCTATTTTGTTGTCAATCGCCAGATATTTATATATTTCTTTGCATCGAAATGTTCTTTGATATGGCAGGAGTTCCCGCTGAAAAGTACTCTTGATACCGTTGTATACGGCGATCAGTCTAGTACAATAACAAAAGAACAGTTAGAGACTAACCTTGGTGAGCTCACAGTAGAACAGGCACTTAACGGAAAGAGATTATTCGTCTTAGATTACCATGATGCTTTCATGCCGTATTTGGAGAGGATTAACATAAATGCAAAGGCTTATGCCACTAGGACAATCTTGTTCTTGAAAGACGATGGAACTTTGAAGCCAATAGCCATTGAATTGAGTGTGCCACACTCAAATGGAGTTCAATATGGTGCTGAAAGCAAAGTAATTTTGCCTGCAGAAGACGGCAGTGTCGAAAGTACAATTTGGCTATTGGCCAAGGCTCATGTAATTGTAAATGATTCATGCTATCATCAACTCATGAGCCATTGGTATGAAATTGAACTCTGCTAAGTTATATCTTCAAAAATAACTTTAGTATATGCAAATGTATGACATGATTATTAATAAAAAAATTACGGTGTTGCAGGTTGAATACTCATGCGGTGATGGAACCGTTTATCATAGCAACAAACAGACATCTAAGTGTGCTTCACCCGATTAATAAGCTTTTATATCCTCACTTCCGTGACACAATAAATATCAATGGACAAGCTCGACAAGCTCTAATCAATGCCGAAGGCATTATTGAACAAACATTTCTACCTGGACCAAGTTCCGTTGAGATTTCTTCGGCAGTTTACAAGAATTGGGTTTTCACTGATCAAGCGTTACCTGCCGATCTTATCAAGAGGTAGTGTTTTTTTTTTTTGCCAAAACACATAATCCAAAAAATCAGGAGAAATTTGTGAATTGTTTTTGTTAACAAATTGTTTGCTTGACTCAGAGGATTAGCTGTCGAGGACCCTTCTTCGCCCCATGGTCTTCGTCTTGCGATAGAAGACTACCCTTACGCTGTTGACGGGCTAGAAATATGGGATGCTATCAAGGCATGGGTCCAAGAGTACGTCTCGTTGTATTATCCAACGGATGAAGCAGTGCAAAAGGACACTGAAATACAACCTTGGTGGAAGGAAGCTGTAGAAAAGGGTCACGGTGACTTGAAAGACAAGCCATGGTGGCCTAAGATGCAAACTATTCAAGACTTGGTTCAATCTTGCTCCATTATCATATGGACTGCTTCTGCCCTTCACGCAGCTGTTAACTTTGGACAATATCCGTACGGAGGATATATCCTTAACCGTCCAACTAATAGCCGAAGATTCATCCCAGAGAAAGGAACTCCAGAATACGCCGAGATGGAAAAAAGTCCTCAAAAGGCGTATCTGAAAACAATTACATCTAAATACCAGACTCTCATTGATCTCTCCGTGATTGAAATATTGTCAAGGCATGCTTCTGATGAAGTGTACCTCGGCGAGAGGGATAGCAAGTATTGGACATCTGATTCGAGGGCGGTTCAAGCCTTCACAAAGTTTGGAACCAAACTTGCTGAAATTGAAGGGAAAATCCATAGCAGGAACAAAGACTCTAGTTTGAAGAACCGCTACGGACCGGTGCAACTGCCCTACAGTTTGCTCGTTGGAAAAAGTGAGGAAGGGTTAACCTTCAAAGGAATTCCCAACAGTATCTCTATTTGAAGAATTTGTGTGGTTTTCTTATCTTTTAATGCACTTGTGCTTTCCAATAAATAACATTGATGATGTGATGAATGTATGTTTATGATTATTGTCTTTGTTTTTGTACTACTACAACTATTGTATCTGTGTGCTCTTTGAAATATAATAATGTCTGTGAACTTTGCACTATGTTTTGCTCTTTCTTCTTTCAACTACACCAATTGCATTTGTTAATTTGCACAGAATCTCAAGTTTCTGAATGTATAAGATTAAAATTAACACAGCATTGTGATGATTATGATGATTATACCTTCAAATATAAAAGTGTTAATATGACAAGTAAATAAAAAGTTGAAAAACACTAGAAGTTGAAACACTAGTGTGAGAACTCCCCTCACGTGCCTTGCTATTCATTAGGGCTGTAAAAAGCCAAAATATGTTTATTTACATGCAATATTTTCATGGAATTCAATTTCAAACACTTAATATTTTAGGTTGGATTGTGAGTAGTTAGATACACATGATTATGATTATGAATGACCTAAGTGTTGAGTGATGTTAATTATATATCTAATATTTTAAAATTTTGGGTGGAGATATATCATCTCACTCTCTTGTGGTCTAAAGCATTTTCCTTATTGCTTTATGCGCCCTTTCAAACTCTTTAACAAATGATATTATAGTCATGACTTAACTTGGTGAAGGATTATTCCCTATATCATAGTCATGGTATGAATTGGTGAAGGATTTGGAGTGAAGCATGATGATTATGTCTTAGAATGTGACAGACTCACAATTAAGAAAAAGATTTGATAGGCTACAATGAGTTAAACATTGAATATATAAGAAGTGACCAAAATACTTATGCCATAAGGTTTAGTGTTAGAAATGCGACATAGTAGTTTTTTATGCTCATAAAACTTTAATCTTCTCTCGAACTCTCCAACAAACTCTTTAAGTCTTTAAATATAGGACATATTTTAATTTTTTTAGAGGCACAAGACAAATAATAAAACTAGATTCCTAATAGAAAATACAATTAAAAAAAAGAGAGAATATCATCTATTTAAATTGTAAATAGCATTAACAATATAAAAAAGAATCATTTATCCGTGTAATTAACATAAAAAAGATCATATTCTAATCAATACCATCAAAATAAATTCTAGCTACTTAAAAAAAAAAGCCTCTCTTCTAGTATTTTTGAAGCAAATTCTTCAATCAAGGTTTTATATTGTATATTCTCCAACAAATTATTCTCAATTGCTATAAATGCTAATCTATTAAGCCTTTGTAACATGGTAGACCGCAAGTAAGACTTCAACAACTTCAATTTTGAAAAACTTCTTTCAGCAGAGACAACTGTCACATGAATAGTCCATAAAATTCTATATGCAATAATTGTATTAAGAAAAATATCCATGTCTATCAAAAATCTTAGGTACAATATTTCTTACAGGCAACATATCTCTTAGTAACCTTAATCTCACACATAATTCTTTTTCATCAATATCACGTTGCTCATTATGTTTCAATGTCTCTTCAAAATGACTACAACAAGGGTCTTAGCAGGACACTGTTAAAACTTTTCCAAATCTACAAACAAAAGTTGTGTCGAGGTTTAATAAACCAATTGAGAATGAAGAGGTCAAACAAGCAATTTTTGACATGGCTCCTTGGAAGGCCCCTGGTTGATATGGCTTCCCGACGAATTTTTATCAAAAATAGTGGTCTGTGGTGGGAGATAATATCTATAGGTTTATTAGAGAGTTATGGGAAAATCCATCTAGCATTGAAGATGTCAACCATACTGATATTGTCTTAATCCCTAAAGTCAATCACCCTACACATGTTCATCAATTCTGTCCCATTTCTTTGTGTAACTCTATGTATAAGTGCTTGAGCAAGGTAGTGGTCAATAGATAGGAGAAGTGTATCGATAAGGAGGATGGCCTCTATTGAACTGGCTTTATCTCGGGAAGAAGTATTCAGGATAATTTTGTTCTGGCTCAGGAGTTTGTTCATAGCATGAATAAAAGGCAAGGGAAGGTAGGTTCATTTGTCATTAGAATGGATTTGGATAAGGCGTACGACAACCTTAGTTGAAGTTTTGTCCAAAAAACTCTTACCGAGGTGGGGTTCCCTCACTCTTTAGTCCGGTCATCATGAATGCTACCTTCCCCGTGTCGACGAGCATAAGATGGAATATAAATCAATCAATCTATTTCAACTCTGCGAAAGGCCATAGGCAGAGAAATCTTATCACTCTATCTCTTCGTTCTTTGTATGGACAAATTGTCCCACATGATAATGAATTCAGTTGATTGTGGTTGGTGGAAAGGAGTCAAGGCTGGTAGGAATTGCCTAATGATATCACATCTGATGTTTGCCGATAATATCCTCTTATTTGGAGAAACATCTCCTCCCCATATGGAGTGTTAAGGAAATGTTGGAGAATTTATGTAATATTTCTGGGCAAAAGAGTTAGCAATGAGAAAATCAGAGTGTTGTTCTCTAACAATATGCCAAAGCTAAATATTTTAACCATATTCTTGAGAATATTAAGAATAAGATATCAAACTAGAAAGTGAATCATTTAACTTTTGCAGGTAGGACAACTTAGGCGAAGGCGATAGTGGAAGCAATTCTAACTTACTCTATGATTACATGCTCATTACCTAAGAAGTGTGTCAAGGAGATTCATAAACTTCAGAGATATTTCATATGGGGTCATAAATATGAGGATAAGCATAGTCATGGGGTCATATGGAATAATATCATGCAACCTAAGTAGGTTGGAGTCTGGGTCTTAGAAATTTAAACCATATGAACCAAGCATGCCTTTCTAAGTTGGGTTGGAAGCTTATGTTAGGATAGAAATGCCTGTGGTACCACGTAGTGAAATCGAAATATGATAGATATAATAGCACCCTCGCAATTGTCAGTGCTAAATCTCATGACTCCTGCTTGTGGAAAGATTTAGTCAAGCTTTAGACTGAGTTGCCAAACTTGTCCATTTGGGATATTGGAAACAGTTATATGGTCAACATCTGGAAGGAATGTTGGTTATAATATGAGCGCATTTAAAATCATTTGGAAGCCGACTTCAATGCTCTTTAGTTGGCTTAAGGTGTTTGACTTAGTGGATAGTAACCAAGAGTGAAACTTAGGTCTCCTAAACAATGTATTTAAGAGAAACTACTGAAGAGATCACACCAACTCACCCCCTAGAATATATCACGGGGAAGATGCCTATTTATGGAAAGGAACTCATAATGGTTTTTTCTCAACTTCTAGCGCTTATAGATACCTTAGTACTGAAAATCAAGATGGAGGAATTAATAATGTGTGGAAGATTATTTGGAGACGAAAAGTTCCAAAAGAGTCAAAACCTTCATATGGTTGGTTAAAATGAAAGAGTTATGACAAATGCGTATCTTCATAGACTATCCATCTCTGAACCGTGGTGTGACAATTGTGTTGGTTTAAAAGAAGATATCAAGCATGCCTTGCGTGACTGCTACATGGCTAAAGTTGTGTGGATGCGTTTTATTAGTGAGCATCATTTGGCTGACTTCTTTGGTTGCAACCCGCGGGATTGGATATCTAGAAATTCATCTAATCAGTTTCATACAGATGACTACAAGCTATTAGGAGAAATTTGGGCAAATACATGCCATACTTTGTGGAAATGGAGAAATATGAGGAAACATGATGAAACCATTGTTATGCCTAGAAATCTTCCTCTTCTGATTAACAATAGGGCCAAAGAGTATCTTGTGAGTGAGACTCTTAATATAAGTATTTTTGCAAAGCCTTGGGAGGTTAAGAACATAAATCGAGTCCACCATCTCAGGGTTAGGTTTGTGTGAATGTGGATGTGGCAGTCAATAAGTCTCTCAAGGAAGCTTTTGGAGGACTTATGAGAGACCGTAATGGGGTTTGGTGCGAAGGTTTCTCCAAATCTATTGGAACATGCGACATCGAAGTAGCTGAAGCTTGGGGGTCTTAGAGGGTATTAAGTATGCAGTAAGCAAAGGGTTAATTATGATAGATGTACAATTAGACAACAAATTGGTGGTTGATAGAATCAATGGTAAGAAGTCTTTCATTGGAGCATCTAATAAAGGGCTGTTATGCCAAATTATTCAGATGTTAACGAGCAACGTTTTGGTTAACTTCATTCATGTCTATAGAGAAGCCAATCGACGTGCTGATGCTTTGGCTAAACAAAGTTTTCGTCATGATCCTGGACCTCAAGTGTTTGGTGAATGTCTAGATGATTTAGTTAATTTGTTTGTTATTGATTTGTCTGGGGTTTCCACTCCGTGTGTTATTTCCTTGTAATTTTTCTTCTTATAGGCTTAGGCTCTCCATCTTATTAAAAATAAAAAATAAAATAGAAATAGTGTTGATAATGACATGTGAGATAAAAAAATTATTTGATACGATACAAATTATATTTACATACACATGCAAAATTTGAAATGATTTACTTAATAGTAAAATGACAAATAATCATATAAGTTTAATTGTATTAATAATCATAAAAAAAAAAGGAACTATGAGATGGAGACTTTTTTTTTAGAAATATGAATTTTGTTTCTCTAGCTAAGGCAGTGGTCTATTAAAATAAAATAGATATTGTGTTGATGGTAACGGTGAGATAAAATAAATTGTTGATTTTATTGAAATTAAAAAATATATTATTATTTATAGTGATAATAAAAAAGTGATTTAAAATTCTAATAAAGAAAGATAATAAGTAGATGTAATATTTAATTATAATTTAATTGGTGAAAATTAGAAAATGAATCTGACATGTAAATCTTAAAAAGAGTTATATATTCAATTTCAATAATTAATTTTATATATATTAAAATTGAATACATAACATAACATGCTGTACATAACAGTGTAGTAAAAGATAAGAATGAAAAATAAATAAATATTATTTAATTATTTAAATGTTATTTTTTAGTGTATATAATTTATAATAAAAGAATACTAATTTATACAATTAATTTTTAATGGATTGATAGTAATACAACAAAATTGTTTTTTTTATAAACTACAACAGAATTGTAAAAACGATGCCAAACATTAAAAACAATGCCAAACATTAAAGTGAGTTTTTATGGAGTGGCAAGCTTGAAAAAAGGAGTATTCATTGGGTAAAGTGGGAGGTGGTGTGTAGGCCTAAGGCGAAGGGTGGTTTGGGGGTTAGAGATGTTAGATAGATGAACAAAGCTCTTCTTTTGAAATGGAAGTGGAGAATCCTTCATGATAATGAAGCTATTTGGTATAGATTTTTTAAGGTGAGGTATTCATGTACTAAAATTAGAATTCAAGATAATGGGGGTGCTTTACATAGAAGCGATGATTCCATTTGGTGGAGAGATATGTGTAAGAACAATTTGTTGGACGACATTATAGATAACGGTTTCTCCGGTTGTTTCAAATGTTGTTGCAAAAATGGTATGGATGTTCTTTTTTGGCTCAATATGTGGTTGGGAGAACAACCACTTGCATGGAATTTCCGGACTTGTACGAATTATCAAACTTGAAGCATTGTACGGTGGCGGAGGTTTTAGAGTGGACCGGAGGTTCGTTTAGGTGGGATTTTGGAGGCCTATTCTCAGCCAGCTCTACTCACGGCTCTTCTCCCACTGCCGCGGCAGCAGCCAGCCCAAACTGGCCTCGGTTTTGTGACCGCATTCGTGGATTCACTCCTAGTGCGAACGGTTGTGACACTTTCTCGTGGTCTTTAGACGAGGATAAGGATTTCACCGTTGCGAGCATTACTTACGCGATTGATAGTGCCAAATCTTTTGCATGGGATTATCATTTGATTAATTCTTTGAAAGTGATGTGGGAGCTTAAACTTCCGCCCAAGATTAAGGTATTTGCTTGGAGATTCTTTATTGATCGGCTTCCTACTAGAGATCAATTATTGAAAAGAGGTGTTGCTAATGTTTCGTGTCCGGATTGTGTGATGTGTGGTTCTTTTCTTGAATCATCTTCCCATCTTTTTTTCAATTGTCAAGAGGCGAAAACAATTTGGAAACACGTTTTTATTTGACTCGGTATTTCGGAGGAGATTAATGAAGAGGAGATGCTTTGTTTCGACGTTATTCAAGACAAGGTGAAATGTTGTAAGCGAAGAATTTTAATCAATTTTGTTTGGGTAGCTACTATTTGGAGCCTTTGGCTTATGAGGAACGCCATTATCTTTAAGGGGGAGGTGTTTTGTTTTGATGTAATTTGTTCTAATATTGTATTTCTTTCTTGGAGATGGATGTATTGTGGATATACTAAGTTTAGACCAACATATTATGAATGGTTTAAACTTCCTTTATCCGACACATGCAATCTATAGTGCCTCGTGTTTTTGTAATGGTTGCACCCCTAGTGCGAGCTTTTCAATGAATTGCTTATTTTAAAAAAAAAAATTACTCATTTTCTTAACATAGTGGAAGTTGAATTTATTATCCATAGAACATGCATTCTTTTTTATAAAACATAGAGACCATAAACATGGGTTGGCATTGATACGAATCTTATTTTAAAATGTGTGCATTAATTTGCATATTAAAACCTTACATATATTGGTCCTTATCCAACATCTCCTGCTCCACAAATCATTTTTTATGATCCATTATTCATCCACCACCTACCAATAAATTAAATGAGAAAGAGCCATCAAATCAAAATATTACTAGCACTATGATTATTAAAAAAAAATGCAAATGCTAACTAAGTTTAGACAAAAAAATAAGGATATTAAAATAAAGTAACTGATCTGGACCAAAACAAATAAAAGTAGAGAACGATATGTGAGCTGGTGAAAAAAGAAAGATTAAAACTGAAAAAAAAAATAGATATTTAAAATATATTTTTTAATTATTTGTATTCTATTATATTGTTTTTATACATTTATTTATTTTATTAATTTTTTAAAACATTGACAATTAAGTGGTTCAATAATATTAATTTATTTATTGATTTTTTAAAACAATTTTTTAATTAAAATATAGTTAATAGTGTTTTACATATGGAAAATACTAATTGTTAAGAAAATATAAAAACAAGAAAGACAAGAATAAGGGTCTGTTTGAAATAGTTTTTGTTTTTAGTTTTTAAAAACTGAAAAGTAAAAATTAAAACACAATTTAGCCATTTCAATTTTTTGCTTTTAAAAACTGAAAAATTGTGAAGAATTTTTAAAAACACATTTGTAAAATATTATATTCAAACAAGTTTTTAGTTTTTAAATTTTCAAAAACTAAAATAGAGTTTTTAAAAAGCCTTTCAAACAGGCCCTAAATCTCAACCATTTATTATCACCACCACTCCATGATTCCTATTAAAAAGGAAATTAAATTAAAAATAAATTAAAAATTTCTGTATAATATAGTGATATGTGTTCATTCTTGCATTTCTTCTCCAATTTCCTTCGTACTAAATATCATTACTCTTTACATATATGTTTGAGTTGAATAATACTTAAGATATTATGTATTGAAGAGCAACGAGGGAAGGAGAGAAAGACCATGAACCATAGGAAGAAAGATAGTTGAACTTGAAAGTACTTGATATGCAACAAAATTTGCAATTTGGATCTCAAAAATTAAAATCATAATTAAATATGGCTGCTATCAACGGTGAACATGTTGAAGGTTACGTGGAAGATGTTGATTCCACCTAAGATTAAGATTTTTTATGGAGGTTGTTCATCTCTAGACTTCCTTTTAAAGATTTATTGTTAACTAGAGGAGTTGCCAACATCTCTTCAAATCCTCTGTGGATTTTGGAACTTTACAAGAGATCAGGTGAAGAACGGTAATGACAAGTTGAAGATTAACACTATTTGGATCGCTACTACTTGGAGTTTATGGATGATGAGAAATGCCATTATTTTTGAGCAATTTTCTTATAGTTTTGATGCGGTGTGTTCCAATGTCATGTTCTTATCTTGGAGTTGGTTAGCTAGTAGTAAACCGACATCTTTCTCTAGTTTTTATGATTGGTACAAGTTACCTCTAGGATGCTTTAAATCTTTGTAGTCTGTTGTAAGGGTTGCACCCCTAATGCGATTACTTATATCAATTACTTATTGAAAAAAATATATTGAAGAGAACCAAAGAACAAGAGTTATACCATGAGTAAAAAAAAAACAAGAGTTATAATTAAATATGATGAATATTTTTAATGATAAATATTTAAAAGGAACTAATTAAATAAAGACAACAATAAGATTATCTCACTACTAATTCAATGTCAAAAACTTCGATTTACTCAAAGTCACAGGAAACTAACCATAAAGGCAATGTATTTTTTCAACCGTTTTTGATGCCAAAAACTTTGATTTACTTAAGTTATAAGAAACTAATTAAATACAAACAACGTTTTTTCCACCACTAATTTGATGCGAAAAACTTTGATTTACTTGAATCATAAAGAACTATCAATAGATTCTCTAAAGCAAAGGTGGGGGTCGTTAATATCCCTGGTTCTTATAGGATGCAATATGTTATGGAAATGGAAGGTTATTTCAATATCAGAGTTTTTGCCGTGGGTCCGAATCTTGTCCTTCTTGAGGCAAATGAAATAAGAGCTTTAAAGGAATTTCTAGAGGAAGACGATTTGAGGTAGAAGGGTTGGTTCAAGGAGGTCAGGGGGTGGAAGGCGGAGGAGGTGGACGACGAAAGGATAATGATTGTGAGAATCTTTGGTGTTCCATGCTTTGCGTGGCACAACGATTTTTTTGTGGCGTTGGCGAACTCCTTCGGTTCGTTGGTGAGTATGGACAAGAATACCTCTAACGAAATGGATTTTGATTTCGCTAGAGTCACGTTGAAAGTGAAACTTCTTTTCAAACTCCAGCAGTCGATTTCGACGGACATTGATGGGAAGATTTTTATGTTAACTCTCTGTGAATATTTCTTCAATCAGTAGCGCTTTACAGGTATTTCTGAATCTCAAATTACTGGATCGGTTTTCTCTGAGTCCTTGGATTCGAATGAAGCATGGACGAATGATTCAATTAGGGAGAAAGATTTTATTGGGGGGGAGGAATCTGATGACAATATCGAAGAGTTTTCGGCACTAAATGTTTTAGCTGTTCCTGTGAAGAGGAGTTAAATGAGGAAGGACACAAGAGTGGGAAGCAGTGGTGATGTAGTTGACGTTTCTTTTCTATCCAATACCCGTAGCATTGCTAAGAAGGATGTCATAACAGGATCTTTTGACAGAACTATTCACAATGTTTCTTCTCAGACTTCTTCGTTGCATTCCTTAATTCCTCCCTGTGATCAAAGCAACTCATTGTCTGGGAAGAAGTCGAAGGAGGCAAAAATTTTGTTGGCTTCTAAAAAAGGGGTTCGGTCTAAGAGAGTGAAGTTTAGAAATATGGTGGAGTTCGGTGGTGTGTTGAACAAGGGTTCTCTTAGGGGTATGAAAAAGAGGATCAAAAGGAAGGGACAAACCAATACGATGTCGAATTCGTTGGGTAGGATAAAATCTAATTCTTTTCCTTTTGTGGTGAAGCCCGCAATCAATTTGTCTAACAATTCTTTTGCTTCAATTGGCCTTAGAAGCAGATCTGTGTCGGTCGGGCATGGGGACCAAAACAAGTTTTCTGACATTTACATAAATAATTTGAAATAGTGGGAAGACTTGGAAGGAGATAGTGGAGGAAAATTATGGTTGACTATTAAGGCTTTGGGTGTGGTGGAAGGGGAAGAAGAGAAAAAGAGTTTGTTTAATAAAATAGAGAAGTTGGTGAAGGAGGACAAAGGGAAAAAGGTTGGAGAGAAGGAGAATTTAACTTGTTCATAATGATTATAGGTTCTTTGAACATTAGGGGGTGGTAATGCTCTTAAAATAATAAGAATTAGTTCTATGACTATAAAAGGTGGAGCGGATGTGTTCTTGATTCAAGAAATAAAGATGGCAATTATGCAAGATTTTTGTGCTAAAAGTTTATGGAGATATCCGATATTGGGTACTTGTTTTCTAATTCATGTGGCTTTTCAGGCGGTTTAATAACTTTATGGAAGGAAAGGGTGATGGAGGTTTTACACAGTTTCAAAGGAGAAGGGTATTTGGGGATAAATTTTTTATGGAATGTATATTCGTCTTATATTCTAAGGAAGAAGAAAGAATTTTGGGGTAAGGGATGGGGAGTGGATTATTGGAGGAGATTTTAATGCTATTAAGCACCAAAGAGAAAGGAAAGGGAGAAGGTTAAATGAAAATGAATCTTTTTTCGAAATTTATAGTGGAAAGTGGTTTGGTGGATATTCCTTGCAAAGGAAAAAAGTTTTCTTGGTATAGTGGTGACAGAAAGTCAATGAGTCGTATTGATCAGTTTATTATGTCAGATTCAATAGTGAACGCATGGGGTGTGATTGCTCAAATGGTAGGATCTAGAGACATTTCGGATCATTGAGAGATCTGGCTTGTTTTGGATAACAAAAATTGGGGACATAAACCTTTTAAGTTCAATAATGAATGGGTCTCTTTCAATTTATTTATTCCGTTTGTGGAGAAAGAGTGGAAAGAGACTGCTGAAGCGGTAAAGCGGCAAGCAAAAGTAAGTAGGATATTATTCCCGGGTGACATAGTTATATCGTATCGTAGTCCAGAGAGATGTGTGCCATTCGATCAATTAATTCGTTCTTGAGTTTGGTTTAAAATTGCACAAAGAAGTAATCTATAAAAAATGAAAAATAATCATTCCTCAATAGAATAGAATTGTCAAGCAGTTATATAATCTACTTATCACACACTTAAACTTATTGACCGAATATACTCAACTTGTAACCTATCAATGTTATCACATGTCAACAATACTACCCACAATATTATCTAAGTGACGATCTCTCAACCACCTAAACAACACATGAGATATCTGAACTTCCCGTAGATGCCGATCTCTCAGACAAACACGACCATTCAGAAGCATTAAGCACTGACACTAAGTGATTATCAACCTAATCCATCTATGCAATTAAGTCAATAGAAAATTATCCTAGATAAGCATTAGAGCCCTACGTCTCCATAGCGACTCAAACACATAAGCAACAAAGCAAAAATCCAAGATAATAATCCACAAAGATATGAAAGCAAGCTTTATACAACATAATGATCAACAAATATACATGAGTTCAAAGGAGATACATACAAACAACCCAACAATGGAAATTACAAAGAGAAGAGAGAAAGAGAAAGCAAACATGTCTTGGTTGTCAACACCAATTGATGAAGAATACACCCCCAATCCACCAATTGCAAGATCCAATGTTGTTATCTACTCCTAATCTAACAAGAAATGAGGTGATGGAGTTGAGAGAACCCTAAAATTGGCCTCCCAAAACCATCAAATGAAGGTTGATGGAGTTGGGAACAAATACCCCAAAACCATAACCCTAAAAATGAAATGATATGAAACTATATACACAAATCTGCTACGCGACTTTCGCCCGGCGAGCCAATTGCTCCGCCCGGCGAAACCTTTTATTCTGGCCACACAGCCTGCGCCACGTCATCAAGTGGGCAAAATATCTTCTTTCGCCCGGCGAACGAATGCTTCGCCCGGCGAATCCTTATTCTTCCGCCCGGCGACCATGAGGCGACCCCAAGCAGAAGCAAGACCAAAATTTTCCAACGCTCGCCCGGCGAGCCAATTGCTCCGCCGGGCGACTCACACCAGTCTGCACTTTTTATTTCTTCAATTGCTTCTCTTTTTATTGATACAAAATTGCATCCTTGAAGCTTTATTACTCAATGCTCCAAACATGCTCAAATACCTACAAAAAGAATAGAAAACTATTAGTCGGTACATAAATGAATCAAAAACTCGATTAAATGCAAAGTATACGTATTGTATGTAATATACACTAAAACGCGTCTAAATTGAGGAAAAAGAGAAGATAAGTGCAACAAAATTATACGCAAAATAACTACAATTTGGCACTTATCAAACTCTCCCCAACTTAAACTTGTTTGTCCTCAAACAAGAAACAAACAAAAACTCACTCAAAAGAAAGTTTGTCCTCAAACAAAACTAAACAACTCGAAATGACAAAAACGATCAATCAAAGAATCACGATACGACAAGTTTTAAAGAAGGAAACAAATGTATGGCTCAAGTGAAAAACGGTACACACAAAGAAACATACTTACCACTAACTATGATGATAACATAAAAACATGAAACCAATGCTAAATACAAAATTTATGCCAAACATTCTAAAACAATGCAAGTTCAGAAATGAATCACACCTAGCAAAAAGAATCATCGGTAGATGAAAAACACAAAATGAGGAATTTTCACTCATCCAACAATCTTGCAAACAATATACAAAATTATGCATTTATCTCAAAAATTAACTTTGACACATGAAAACATAAATCACAAGGGCTTTTCAAGGTTGTAATGTGGTCGGGAAAACAAAAAGGGATGACTCCTAAAGCTAATTGAAACAAAAATTTGCCTAATTCTAAGGGAGATATAACTTCCACAAAGTTTCAAACAATACAATTTCAATCCACTTCTTCTTTCACACCAAGTGTTACACCAAACACACCACTTATTAACACAATTTATTCCAGACTCTTTTTGTCTTACTATTTTTCAAAGCTTTTCCTCTTTTTTCTTTCTTTTTCTTTTTCTTTCTTTTTTTTTTCTTTCCTCAACACATACTCAACTAACCAAATAAGCACATAATCAATGCTCTCCCCAACTTGAATTCAACCACATCATAATATGAATACTCCCTACTTTCTAAGGCAAGGTAAAAACTCATACAACAACAAGAGGATGAGGGTTCAAGAAAAAACAACAATCAAAATCCACCAAAAAACGAACTAATTCTCAAGTTCAAAAAGCGAAATGGATAATGACAAAAAGCTCAAAGGGGTTAATAAAAGATCACACACTCACAAGGTGAAATGAATATATGGCTAAGGTAGTTGTGCTCAAAATCAAACAAAATGCCTTGATCATTTTCATGCTTTCACAAAGTCAATACAAACAATAGATTAAACATAATAACATCTAGTTAAAACAAGAATGTCGGTCTCCCGCATATGTAAACAATGGAAAGCTTCCTCACAAAAAGGTTGGGAACTAAAGTGATTCACAAATGAACAAGAATACGAAAGAATGAATGGCATACAAGTTGCAAAAAGCCTAAGTATCATGAATATGCTACAATCTAGAAAGCGATAAACACATACCTCGAACGTGTACAAAATGTTAAACTCTATCATTACCATACATCCGCAAGTCGCAACGATCAAACTTGACAAATCACCAATTGCGACCTCAAGCTATCGAGCCAAACTTTGAACACAAACAATCAAAAACAAAAGAAAAATTATACAAAATTTTACAAACGTTGGGGTGCCTCCCAACAAGCGCTTGTTTTACGTCGTTAGCTCGACGCCTTTATTGAGCTCGGTTAGTAACTTCCTCCATCATGCCATGGTGAGGATTCACCGCGCAACCTAAGAAAGTGTCCTAACAAAAACTCAACAAACATTAAAAAAAAAACAAGAATATTTACAAAACTCAAAAACAAAGAAACAATCGCAATGCAAAACACATCCCCGGAAACGGCGCCATTTTGCTGAAGCGGTAAAGCGGCAAGCAAAAGTAAGTAGGATATTATTCCCGGGTGATATAGTTATATCGTATCGTAGTCCACAGAGATGTGTGCCATTCGATCAATTAATTCGTTCTTGAGTTTGGTTTAAAATTGCACAAAGAAGTAATCTATAAAAAATGAAAAATAATTATTCCTCAATAGAATAGAATTGTCAAGCAGTTATATAATCTACTTATCACACACTTAAACTTATTGACCGAATATACTCAACTTGTAACCTATCAATGTTATCACATGTCAACAATACTACCCACAATATTATCTAAGTGACGATCTCTCAACCACCTAAACAACACATGAGATATCTGAACTTCCCGTAGATGCCGATCTCTCAGACAAACACGACCATTCAGAAGCATTAAGCACTGACACTAAGTGATTATCAACCTAATCCATCTATGCAATTAAGTCAATAGAAAATTATCCTAGATAAGCATTAGAGCCCTACGTCTCCATAGCGACTCAAACACATAAGCAACAAAGCAAAAATCCAAGATAATAATCCACAAAGATATGAAAGCAAGCTTTATACAACATAATGATCAACAAATATACATGAGTTCAAAGGAGATACATACAAACAACCCAACAATGGAAATTACAAAGAGAAGAGAGAAAGAGAAAGCAAACATGTCTTGGTTGTCAACACCAATTGATGAAGAATACACCCCCAATCCACCAATTGCAAGATCCAATGTTGTTATCTACTCCTAATCTAACAAGAAATGAGGTGATGGAGTTGAGAGAACCCTAAAATTGGCCTCCCAAAACCATCAAATGAAGGTTGATGGAGTTGGGAACAAATACCCCAAAACCATAACCCTAAAAATGAAATGATATGAAACTATATACACAAATCTGCTACGCGACTTTCGCCCGGCGAGCCAATTGCTCCGCCCGGCGAAACCTTTTATTCTGGCCACACAGCCTGCGCCACGTCATCAAGTGGGCAAAATATCTTCTTTCGCCCGGCGAACGAATGCTTCGCCCGGCGAATCCTTATTCTTCCGCCCGGCGACCATGAGGCGACCCCAAGCAGAAGCAAGACCAAAATTTTCCAACGCTCGCCCGGCGAGCCAATTGCTCCGCCGGGCGACTCACACCAGTCTGCACTTTTTATTTCTTCAATTGCTTCTCTTTTTATTGATACAAAATTGCATCCTTGAAGCTTTATTACTCAATGCTCCAAACATGCTCAAATACCTACAAAAAGAATAGAAAACTATTAGTCGGTACATAAATGAATCAAAAACTCGATTAAACGCAAAGTATACGTATTGTATGTAATATACACTAAAACGCGTCTAAATTGAGGAAAAAGAGAAGATAAGTGCAACAAAATTATACGCAAAATAACTACAATTTGGCACTTATCAGAGACTAAGGTGGATGGTAGAGGTGATTTTGTATTGAAAGAAAAACTTAGAATTCTTAAAGAAAGACTAAAGTGGTGGAACGAGGCTGTGTTTGGTAAGATAGACTTGGAAGTGGAGGGAAACGCAAGGGCTATTAATTTTGGGGATGAGCGTTTGGAAGTAGAGTTAGACAATTCTCAACCCGATAGCTTGGAGAATCGGAAGGAAGCGACGGGGAGTTTTTGGTTGAATTTGAGTATAAAAGAAAATATGCTTGCTCAAAAATCGAAAGTTAAATGGCTTAATGATGGTGATTGTAATAGTAGATACTTCCATAAGGCGATGAAGGAGAGAAGAAGATATAATCATATTGGCCTAATTTCTTCTTCGAGTTCTCTTTTTGAGTCAGTTACGGATGGTAAGGAGGAGGCGTGGAGGAAATTATCTAACAAGTTTGTAGAATTGGAGAGAGAGAAAGAGAGGATAGTTTTGGAAGGGATCACTTTCAATAGTATAAGTATGGAGGAGAGGTTGGTTCTTGAGAATCCCTTTCAAGAGGAGGAGATAAAAGAGGATATTTGGGGTTGTGGGAGTTCTAAGAGTCCGGGAACCGATGGATACACCTTTTTGTTCATTAAAAATTGTTGGTCTTTCCTTAAAGAGGATTTTATCCGCTTCTTCAATTGCTTTCACTCTGGTGATGTGTTGTCCAAGGCGGTAACCTCTTCTTTCTTGACTTTGATCCCTAAATCTCCAAACCCAATTACTCTAGATGATTATAGACCAATTTGTCTAGTTGGTTGCTTGTATACAATGATTTCTAAGCTTTTGGCGGGGAGATTAAAAAGGGTGTTTAATTCTATTGTTTCTCCGAGCCAAAGTGAATTTATGCCGGGGAGACAATTACCCGATGGTGTTTTGGTGGCTAATGAAGTGGTGGATTATGCTAATAAGGAGGGAGAGGAATTGTCTATTATTTAAAGTGAACTTCAAAAAAGCATATGACAAAGTGAATTGGAATTTCTTAAGATTCATGTTGGAGAAAATAGGGTTTGGCAAGGTTTGGAGGAGAAGGATGAATCTTTTGATTTTTCAAAGAAAAATGTCCGTGTTAGTCAATTGTAGTCCAAAAAAGGAGTTTGTCGTAAAGAAACGGTTGAGGCAAGGAGATCCCTTATCTCCTTTTCTTTTTGTCTTGGTAGCGGAAGGCTTAACGAGGTAAGTGAGAAAATATATTGAAAGTAGGGGTATTGTGGTTTTGTCATTAATGGGAGGTGCCAAGTAGACATCCTTCAATTCGCAGATGATACTCTTTTGGTTGGGGAAGGTTCTTGAAAGCATGTGTGGGCTATAAAGTCGGTGTTAAAAGCCTTTGAGTTAGTCGAGGCTCGATATTAGTTATCATAAAAGAAAATTGATTGGTATTAATACTAGTAGTAACTTCGTGGAAGCGGCGACTTATGTTCTTTCTTGTAAGGTGGAAGCTAGCAACTTTACTTTACATGGAATTTCGATTGGTGTCAATCCGAGGAAACATTCGACATGGGTACCTCTTTTGAATAAAATGAAGAAACATCTTTCGGGTTGGAAAAATCGGTTTCTTAATCTTGGTGGTAGGATTACTCTCTTGAAGTCTATTCTTTGTGCTCTTACAATTTTTACTATGTCTTTCTACAAAATGCCACCGAGGATAGCTAAAGAGTTTACGAGTATTCAAGGCAACTTCTTATGGGCGGGGGGGGGGGGGGGGGGGGGGCTCGGAGGGTAAGAGAAAGATTCATTGGGTGAGTTGGAAGAAAGTGTGTCTTCCACGTGAGAAAGAGGGGTTAGGCATAAAAAACATTTTGGATTTTAACTTAGCTCTTCTTAACAAATAGAGGTGGAGAATTTTGCAAGGCTTCGATAATCTTTGATACGGTTTGTTGAAAGCTCGTTATGGTGACATTTCTATGAAGATGTATTGCAATGGGGCTGGTGGTAAACTTTCTTTTTCCCATTCATCTTAGTGGAAGGACATCCTCAAAATCGGTTCCCTTTCTCTTAAGGATCCTATTGTGGCTTATAATAAGTTCGTGATTAGGAATGAATTTAATATTCCTTTTTGGGAATCTTGTTGGTTGGAGGAGTCTAGCTTGAGGGAGGAGTTTCTGTTGAATGCAGTATAGGGCAAGCAACAAAAAAGATTTGGAAATATTGATCCGGGAATTATCGTCCTCAGAGATGGAGAGATGCCATTCAACAGTTTCTACGGTTTCGAGCTTGGGTTTGAATGAGCAAAAAGTAAACAAAGATATAGACAAGAAAAGAATAAACACATTCTTAGAAGAGAAATAACTTATCAGGAATGTAAATATATTCACTCTTCACAAACATACACTTACCAACCCGTTATACTCAACCCACGATACTCATCTATGTCATCACGTATCTCTCACATAAGCGTCCATCTCTGGAGCACAAACGAGATCATCTCACAACTAAGGTTATCTCTAATGCGAAGTCGCGAGAACATCCGTATTCTCGCGTCGGCGATCTCTTTGCGCGCCGCTCAAACACGAAAGCATTAAGTACAGATACCCACAGTGAATGCTAGCTCTAAATCTATCCCTAGAGTTCAGAACCAACAGATTATCATCCTAGATAAGGATTCAAGAAGTTTATCTCTAAAGCAACCCAAATCCCCAGCATAGAGCAAATATCCAGAACAACATCAACACAGATTTGTAAAGCAAGTTAAACATAACATTATAATCGGTAAATATACATAAGATTCAAGTAAATATACAAACAAAACCCAACCAAAGAGAAATACACAAAGAAGAAGAGAAATGAACTGAAAATCTCCCGGTTTGTCAGCTCCGTTCGACGCTCAATCCACCCCCAATCATCCAAATGCAACCTCCGAAGTTGTTTTCTAAGCTAATCTACCCTAAGAATGAAGGTTTGATGATTTGGGAACAATTACCCCAAAACATAACCTAAAAATGTGATTTTTACCCCTATTTAACGAGCTGATATCTGTCATGGTCGCTCAGCGGAGGTACTCCCGCTTAGCGGCTGACAGCAAAAGTGAAATCTTGTTTTCGCCATAAGTTGAGAACCGTAACTCCGAATTGCGCCCGGTTCGAAGCGTTGGAAAGCTTATTCAATGCTCTATTCAATAATGAATGAATGGAGACCAAATTGATGATTTTGATTATCCTTATTTTGAGTCTTTGGAAGGCCGCTTGACGGTGGCTAAGCGGGCTTGCAACAAAACTGCGAAATCGAAGCCGTGCCTTTGACACTTTATTCCTCAAGGCTTCAATAAGCATGAATACCTATAAAAACAAAGGAAAAACTATCAAATGGTATAAAAGTATATGAAAATACAACTATTCACGAAGTATACGTATTTATACACAAAACGGGGAATTATTCAAACGGTATTAACAAAAGTATCGATAAGTGCCACTATTTACATACACAAAATAAGTACATTTTGGCACTTATCAGTTTCTGGAATTATTTATGCTATCTTGTTTGAAAGAATTTTCGGTGGCCTGGATGAGGGGTTGAAGGAATAGAGAGTGGTGTTGGGGTGATTTTGGTTTTAATGCTTTAACATTGTCTCTGGTGAATCAGATGAGACTTTCTTCCTTCAAATCATTACTAGGGGGCGTTGTATGGGGGGGGGGGGGGTCCGACTATGACAAGGTTGTTTGGTCCGTGGACCCGGGAGGAGCTTTTTCGGTCTCATCTTGTTATGTTTTTTATGCTAGCTTTCAAATTCCTTTTGGCCACCGCAATAGGAACGATGACTTGTTGGACAAGGTTTAGAATTCGGAGGTTCCTTTCAAGATCAAGGCTTTTGGTTGGAGACTTTTTGTTAATAGACTTCCAACGAAGGATCTTTTGAAGATAAGAGGTATTGCCTTTTCTTTAAACTCTTTAAAGTGCACTTTTGTGGTATAGATTTTGAGGATAAGGATCATTCTATTTTTAATTGCAAAGTGGTGAAGATTATTTGGAATGATATAGCTTTATGGGTTGGTAAACCGGTTGGTATAGATGAGGAGTGCTTATCGAATTTTATGGATTGATACTTGTTTTGTAAAGGAAAGAAGGTTAGGGAGGACAAATTAGGAGTTGTTTGGCTTGCAACTTCGTGGTCTATTTGGCTTTTGCGAAATGAGATTTGCTTTCGGAACGACGGTTGGAATGTTGATAATACGGTGTGGAATATAAATTTTTTGGTTTGGAAGTGGTTGTTAATAGGAGATATTACTAATTCCAATTCTAGTTTTTACGAGTTTAGCAAAGATCATTTGTTATTTTTATCGTAATTCCAATTGGTTGGTAATCTCTTTCTTTTTGTTGGGTTTATTTTCCCGTTTTGTCGTGTAAACATGTTGGAGAACTCTTAATTCCCTCGTTAATATAATTTTAGGAGAACATCATTAATTCTCTGTTATGCAAACTATCTTTTTCACTAACCAAGAGAAATTCGTCTATCTATTAATCGTTTGTCTTACTGGTTTTAACTATCACATAATTTATTTTTACGTGTCACCAATCTCTAATCTCTAATCAATATATTTCAAAGTAAAGCATTATAATTTAATCTACAATGATAAACTTATATTATTATAAAAATACTTACCCATCTCATCGGTTTTATAATTCATGTTTAATTAATATTTCACGTTTGGCATGCGAAGCTCACCTTCTGATTATAAAAATACATGGCATCGTGTTCATACTTATATCTTCCATCTATAAATACATTAGCTTTCTCATAAACTAAACCAAGCTTCTTTCTCCATAACTACATCAAATATCTAGTATAAATTTGTTTGATCAAGTCATAGAAAATGTTTGGCATCTTTGATAAGGGCCAAAAGATCAAGGGAACTGTGGTGTTGATGCCCAAAAATGTTTTGGACTTCAACGCCATAACGTCCGTCGGTAAAGGCAATATTGTTGATGTTGCCGGAAATATAGTCGGCGGACTCACCGGCATTGTTGGCGGAGCTCTCGACACCGCCACCGCCTTTTTAGGTCGTAACGTCTCTATGCAGTTGATCAGTGCTACAAAAACTGATGGTTTGTTCTCTTTTTCAAAATTATTCAACTTATTCATCATTTTCATGTTCTATATTTATATAGACTTATTTAAATTTCACTAAATTATGTTCATCTATATATATATATATATATATATATATATATATATATATATATATATATATATATATATATATATATATATATATATATATATATATATATATATATATATATATATATATATATATATATATATATATATATATATATATATATATATATATATAGGGGACGACTCAAGTGAGAACACTTGGTTATTATGAGAAATGAGAACAATAAATCACGACCATTAAACTTGATTTTAATGGACTGGATTGGTTTCTCTTTCTAAGATCCAGTCCATTAAATATTAAAGATCTTAGAAAGAGAAATCAATCCAGTCCATTAAAATCAAATTTAATGGTCGTGATTCATTGTTCTCATTTCTCATAATAACCAAGTGTTCTCACTTGAGTCGTCCCCTATATATATATATATATATATATATATATATATATATATATATATATATATATATATATATATATATATATATATATATATATATATATATATATATATATATATATATATATATATATATATATATATATATATATATATATATATATATATATATATATATATATATATATATATATTAAAGACAAATTAAAAGTGAATAATGATATAAAAACTACTCAATATTTATTTATTTATAGTTCTTATTTAAAATTATTTATTTTTGAAAAAACTTATTAATGTTTTATAGTTATTATTAATAGTTCATATTTCACTTATTTCTTTTTTAAAAGAGATAATTATAATTATTATTAATAAAATAATATAGTTATCATTTTTTTAAACATAAGAAATAAATAAACAACTGTGAAACTGATGGCATACAATTAAATACAAGGGAAACAATAATATAATATTTTGGGTAAGCAAGTGCTAATTGTGATAGTTTTTCACTAATTAAATATAAAGTGGTTGGTGTGATGTACTTTATTATTTATTTGGTCTTGAATTTAACAAGAATAATATATTAGAGTATAGTATATTATTTATTTTCAAGTGTCTCATTTTTTAGTGATTTTATTAGATCACGGACTCATGTTAATTATATTTTTATTTTTGAAATTTTACCTATGTGATTTATATTTTAATTTTTAGCAAGTGGAAAGGGACTAGTTGGAAAGGAAACGTTTTTGAGTAGTCATCTGCCTCGGTTACCAACTTTGGGAGCAAGACAAGATGCATTCAGTATATTTTTTGAATATGATGCTAATTTTGGAATCCCTGGAGCATTTTACATAAGAAACTACACATCTGCTGAGTTCTTCCTTGTTAGTGTAACTCTTGAAGATATTCCTAATCGTGGATCTGTTCAATTTGTTTGTAACTCATGGATTTACAATTTCAAAAGCTACAAAAAGGATAGGATCTTCTTCACCAATGATGTAAGCTTTGAGTTATAGATTTATGGTTAACCATATAAATGAGAAAATAAAATAAAAGTTAAAGTTATAATTTGCAGACGTATCTTCCAAGTCAAACACCGGCTCCATTAAAGCAATTTAGAGAAGAAGAGTTGCAGAATCTAAGAGGAGATGGAACGGGAGAACGCAAAGAATATGATAGGATATATGATTATGATGTTTATAATGATCTTGGTAATCCAGATAAAAGTGACAAACTTGCACGTCCGGTCCTTGGAGGGTCTAGCACTTATCCATACCCACGCAGAGTTAGAAGTGGAAGAAAACCAACGAGAAAAGGTTAGTTTTATATTTTATAATCATTGAAATATAATGATTAGAAGTTATTCACATATATGATTTCTGATTACTATTATCAATAAAAATTCACTTTTTTAGATTTATTGAATAATTGATATATTTGATCTATATATAAGAAGTGTACATTCTCACCTAAAAAATGTTGTCTAGTTTAATTTGTTTGACATATTGATGTTCTAATTTTTGCATGGTATTTGATTCTTAACAGATCTTAAGAGTGAGAAACCGGGTGCAATTTATGTTCCAAGAGATGAAAATTTTGGCCATTTGAAATCATCAGACTTTCTTATGTTTGGAATAAAATCATTGGCTCAAGATGTCATGCCTTTATTTCAATCTGTAATTTTTGACCTTAATTTCACACCAAATGAGTTTGATAGCTTTGATGAAGTGCGTGGACTTCATGAAGGTGGAATTAAGCTTCCTACAGACATAATTAGCCAAATTAGCCCTTTACCCGCCCTTAAGGAAATCTTTCGCACCGATGGTGAACAAGTACTCAAGTTTCCACCTGCTCATGTAATCAAAGGTACATTTTAATATAACTAAGATACTATATTAATATATTTTTAAAAACCTCGTGTATTTTTTATTTAATTCTAATTGACTATTACTTTCTTCTTTATTATTTTGAGTAGTTAGTAAGTCTGCATGGATGACTGATGAAGAATTCGGAAGAGAGATGATTGCTGGTGTAAACCCTTGTGTGATTCGCCTTCTACAAGTAAGTATTATTGGTTGTGAGTAACCAAATATTCATAAATTAATTTGAATATAATTATTCAATGATATGACAGGAGTTCCCGCCAAAAAGCACACTAGATGCCACAGTCTATGGTGATCAATCTAGTACAATAACAAAAGAACACTTAGAAACCAACCTTGGTGGACTCACAGTAGAAGAGGTAATGATATCCATATGTTTTAGTTAAAATCAGTGAGCTTGTAAATCAATCAAATCTATGAAATCATATGATCATGTGATTGAAATTGCATTTTGAAACAGGCACTTAATGGAAAAAGATTATTCCTCCTAGATTACCATGATGCGTTCATGCCATATTTGGAGAGGATAAACATTAGTGCAAAGGCTTATGCTACTAGAACAATCTTATTCTTGAAAGATGATGGGACCTTAAAGCCATTAGCCATTGAATTAAGTTTGCCACACTCAAATGGGATCCAATATGGTGCTGAAAGCAAAGTATTCTTGCCTGCACAAGAAGGTGTTGAAAGCACAATTTGGCTATTAGCCAAAGCTCATGTAGTTGTAAATGACTCAAGCTATCATCAACTTATGAGTCATTGGTATGCATTCTCCTTTACAATTGGCATGCATTTTATTAGTGCTTAGTATAAGGTTGTATGGCATAAACATAATTATTAATACGATTCGTTATCGCGTTACAGGTTGAATACTCATGCAGTTATGGAACCATTCATCATAGCAACAAATAGACATCTAAGTGTGCTTCACCCAATTAATAAACTCTTATATCCTCACTACCGCGATACTATAAATATCAATGGACTTGCTCGACAATCTCTAATCAATGCTGGTGGCATCATAGAACAATCATTTTTGCCAGGGCCAAATTCTATTGAAATTTCTTCAACGGTTTACAAGAATTGGGTTTTCACTGATCAAGCATTACCAGCTGATCTTATCAAGAGGTATATATTAAAGTACATTACTATTGAAAAAACAAGGAGAAAATTCTTAATTGTTATTGATAACATACTATTTTCTTGACTCAGAGGATTAGCAGTTGAGGATTCTTCTTCTCCACACGGCCTTCGTCTTGTGATAGAGGACTACCCTTATGCTGTTGATGGATTAGAAATTTGGGATGCTATTAAATCATGGGTCCAAGACTATGTCTCCTTATATTATCCAACAGATGACAGTGTCCAAAAAGACACAGAGCTGCAATCTTGGTGGAAAGAAGCTGTTGAAAAGGGCCATGGTGACTTGAAAGACAAGCCATGGTGGCCTAAGATGCAAACTCTTCAAGACTTGGTTCAATCTTGCTCCATTATCGTATGGACCGCTTCTGCTCTTCACGCAGCTGTTAACTTCGGACAATATCCTTATGGAGGATACATTCTGAACCGTCCAACACTTAGTAGGAGATTTATCCCAGAGAAAGGAACTCCAGAATACGATGAGATGGTGAAAAATCCTCAAAAGGCATATTTGAGAACAATTACTCCGAAATACCAAACTCTTGTTGATCTTTCTGTGATTGAGATATTGTCAAGACATGCTTCTGATGAGGTGTACCTTGGAGAGAGGGATAACAAGTATTGGACATCTGATTCAAGGGCAGTACAAGCCTTCACAAAGTTTGGAACCAAACTAACTGAAATTGAAGGGAAAATCCATAGCAGGAACAATGAGCCTAGTTTGAGAAACCGCTATGGGCCAGTGCAGTTGCCCTATGGTTTGCTGCTTCGTTCAAGTGAGGAAGGTTTAACTTTCAGAGGAATTCCCAACAGTGTCTCTATTTAGAAAAATGCATGTATGGTTTTCTAATCTATTGTGTAATTTTTATTTCGAATAACATCTATGTGATGATTGTAATGTAAAATTATTGTCTTTGGGTTTGCATTATCACTTCTTAATCTATGAGGTCTCATTCACATGCATATAGTAGAATGTGTAAAATTTCCATTATGTTTTTCATTTTTTACACTACTAAAAATAAGACATTTGGTTACAGGATTTTACATCAAGTATCAAGATAACTAATGTAAAAAATATTTGTCAAAAGATTTTACGTCAGATTTCATAACAATTTGAAGTGAAAAATATTTGAATTTAGGATTTTACATCAGATATTTATTTCCACTGATGTGAAAAATCATGCGGTGGCAGTTTTGTAAATAAAATAAAATTTTGTTATAAATGATTTTACATCGGACCTAAATTTTATCTGATGTGAAAAGCCCACTAATGAGAAAAATAAGAAAGGTGACAGTTTTAAATTTAATATGAAGTGGGCCTTTACATCCGTTCAATAAGCAACCGACGTGAAATGTCTCGCATCATTTTTCACTAAAACCCTTGTCCTCCTTACAAACACAAAAAATAATTTCTTTCTTCTGCTCTACAAACCCCAGTAACACAGAAACTGCTCTTTCTTCATTTCACCGAATCCGACCGTTCTTCATCACCGAACTCCTTTGTTCTTCATCGTCGACCTTCACCATTCGACCGCAACGAATGTTGCGACGATACTCTTCGTGCCCATCACCACTACTCGTGCCGGAACGACCGTTCAAACGCCACGAGGAGACTCTCAGTGGCCGTCACCATCACTCGCAACGGAAAGTTCGTTCGACTGAGACAACCGCCACGACGAGACTCTCTGTGGCCGTCACCACTACTCGTGCAGGAACAAGCCAGCCACCGATCTCTTCTGTCAATCACCACCACCACTCTCTGTTTCTTCAAGTTGTTAACGTAAATTACTATTTTCTTAACGTTTGTTTCGACTTTGTTTGTGATTTGAAATTGTGTTGTTTGTTGATAGAAATTGATTTATTGTTTGTTGATAAAAATATTATTAGAAGCTTCTTCTACATTTTTCACTTTCCCTAAGAAGATATTGTATGCAGTAAAGGTGTGTAGAAGTTGTTTCAAAATGTTGATGATATCTTCTGAGCAGTCTTTTTTCAAAATGTTGATGAAATCTGATGGAATAAAATGGACGAGAAAATAATGAATAATAAATATGAAAATTTTCATGGATAAATATAAAAAGTGAAAAAACTTGCTTACATGAAGATCATTATTGTTTTCCATTAGAGTAGAGTATGGTAAAAATTGCTTATGAATTATAGAGAGTGAGATATCTATGAAGAGTGAGGTTGGCTAATATAAGCATAATTAAAGATACAAATTTTCTTAATAATAAATTAGAACCACCGACCTTATTATCATTATTATTAATTTATTATTAAGATAATTTAAATGTGTATCAAATATTTTCAACTTATATTGTATCCGCCAATTGATTATGATTCTTATAAAATAAATCTCCTACTTACGTTATATACAATTGTATCTTTCCATATCTCCTATTCTAATGTTTTTATTTATACAAACTCAATTTCTGTTGTTCTGTTAGTGTTGTACTCCTTAATTTGTGAATATTATTTGACATTGTGCAACTTGGCTTATTTGACATTAGTTAATTTCATATATATATATATATATATATATATATATATATATATATATATATATATATATATATATATATATATATATATATATATATATATATATATATATATATATTGTTACTAATTATGTAACAAATTTTAATTTTCTTCCATGTATGATGGTCATATGCAGTTACAAAAATTTGTAATAACTAATATACTATGGTGGAAAGGCCTTACTTGAATTTTGGAAGCTAAAAGATATATCAGAGTAGGAGATAACAAGTAATACTTGCTTCAACAACAAAAATTAAGCTATCCTTACCTATTGATATTAAAATAGCATGTTCATAACTTTAATTGTTGAAATTATTGATGATAATATTATAATGTTGGAGATCTTGTGACTTGAGTTTTCTATACGAAGATAAATACCTATCAGGTGGAATAAATGAGTACTAAAGCTAAACTTAAAATAATTTTATTAGAAATAATGTCTGGACCCGTCTTTTGGACATGCATCCTAAGAATGTTTGTATCCTAAAAATGTGGAGCGCCCGTGGGCCTTAAATTAATTTTTTTTGAAATATATGTAGTATAAATATTTAATGTCAAATGTAGTGTCATAATTATTTAACTCTGTATGCATTAATTTAGGAACATAGGTATGGATCATAGTTAGATGAGAGCTAATCGATTATGTGATGAGTACGACCATGGAGTGATAGAATTTCTAAAGTTTGCTGAATGTAATGCTAGAAAAAAATTTCCTCCTCCTAAAAGTAATGCTGAAAAAAGTGTTCATGTGCTTTTTCTCTATCCATGTGTTAGTTGTGCATATCAAGAACCAAAAATTAATAAGAAAGAAATTATGGATCATCTAATTTGTGAAGGATTTGTCAAAGTTATACACAATGGATATGGCATGATGAAGTCGTAGCAAAGTCAAATGTGTCCCAAAGAGATAATGTTAGTGTAGAAATGGATAATCATCTGGAAGACATGATGCATGATATTGGACAAGATTCGTTTAAGAGGGCACATGTGTACGATACTTTATACAGTGACAAGGATATACCTTTGTACCTAGGATGCACAAATTTTACACGTTTGTCAGCTGTGTTAAAATTGTTTAATTTGAAGGAAAATAGTGGGTGGACTGACAAAAGTTTTACTGAATTGCTTGAGTTGTTAACACAAATGCTTCCAGAAGGTAGCGTAATGCCAAATTGTTATTACGAGGCAAAGAAATTATTGTGTCCGATGGGTTTGGAGTATGAAAAGATACATGCATGCCCTAATGATTGCATATTATACATAAAAGAGTATGTAAACTATAATCATTGTCCGAAGTGCAAGGCGTCTCGCTACAAAAAGAAATATGGTGATTCTAGTGATGATGAGGTGGTTAAAAATGGTCCTCCTGCGAAAGGGGTATGGTACCTACCATTAATGTCAAGGTTCAAGAGATTATTCGCTCATGCAAATGACGCAAAGAATCTTAGATGGCATGCAAAGAAAAAAATGTGAAGGACAAATTTGTCACGTAGCCGATTCTTTGCAATGAAATAAAATGGATTCTTTGTTTCCAAAATTTGGTTAAAAGTCGAGAAACCTTAGACTTGGACTTTCTACTGATGAAATGAATTCATTTGGTAATTTAAGTATTAACCATAGTTCTTGGCCTGTCATCTTGATGATTTACAACCTATCTCCTAGGTTGTATATGAAGCGTGAATATAACATGTTCCCTGATGTTTCATATCTTTCAGTCGTGCATCTTTTGGATGATGTATTAGTACTATTTGGGATTATGTATTTTTTTTGGCCATGATACATTCGGCTCTTGTACTTGTACTAATACTTCCTATATGTTCTGCTGCTTATGTATGACTTTCGTGTACCAATTAATGTCATATGCATGTTATCCTAGGCAATGATATGTGTGGGGTATTACAAATGGTATCAGATCCAGATCTCTCCCAGAACGATGTGGTTCGAGGACGAACCATGCGGAAGCTGGTGGGCATGTAACACTTGAGGCCGAAGAAAGCGAGGGGTGGTTGCACCGTATGTAACACCTGAGGCCGAAGAGAGCAAGGATGGTCGCCACATTGAAATGAGAGGGATCCTTAGGCCGTGCAGGTATCAGACTGCATGGTTGAAGGAAAGCTTAGAAGGATTGATGGGTACTACCTATACCAACAAGATGCATCTTCTTTTCGGTAGCCCGTTCCATAAGAACTCCATAGTTAAGAGTGCTTGACTTGGAGCAATTCTAGGATGGGTGACCTTCTGGGAAGTTTCTCGGAAAGCGTGCGAGTGAGGTCAAAGCATGCTGAAAAGAACCATGTTGGTTTGTAGGGTCAGTCGATATTCCTGAAAGCTGTCTGGTGTGTTACAAATGCTCGGGCCCAAAACAACCAGGAAATGACATAGACTTTATATCGTTATCATCTGTATCGTAGATTACGGAAAGCTTTCAATGGGGAAAAAGAGCACGGTATTGCTCCAAAGCCCTTAATTGGAGAGGAAGTTTATCAACGACAACATGGCATTAATGTTGTCTTTGGAAAGTACCAAAAGTAATCTATTGTGAAAAGTATATGGAAAAAGAGGTCAATTTTCTTTGATCTTCCATAATTGTCTAGTCTTGATGTAAGATATTGTATTGATGTGATGGAGGTGGAGAAAAATGAATGTGATAGTGTAATCAGAGCACTTCTTAACATTCAAGGCAAGACAAAAGATGGTATTAATGTTCGTTTGGATTTGGGTTTGATGGGTATACGATAAGAGTTAACTCCATAACATATAGGTAACAAGATACATTTGCCTCATGCATGCCACACTTTGTCTAAAAAAGAGAAAAACAAGTTTTTGTGTGCGTTTACAAAGTATCAAAGTGCCGCATGGTTACTCATCAAATGTCAAGAGGCCTCTATCAGTTACAGATCTCAAATTAATTGGCTTAAAATCTCATGATTGTCATGTCTTAATGCAACAACTACTACCAGTTGATAATGTGCCAAAATCTAAAGCAGATGTTAAAATATACATACAAGATAAGTTACATGACAAAAACAGAGTGTGTCACTTAATACCATTTATTCATGGGTAAGTTTTTATGAAATTGTGTTTTCTATTTTTTTAATTTTGATAACATATAAATTTTATGGGCTTTTGTATTTCCACACACACGTACATAAATCATTGGCAATTAATAGTCATTTGCCCAACAGACAATATTGTGGTCGTCTTTTGTTCACTTTATCGGGAAATTAATCAAATCACGAAGAAAATTGTTATAAAGTAAATTTATCTTTTATGTGACTTTCATATTTTATGTGGCTTTATCTGGATTTTTTTCTTCTGAATTAGTGCTTTTGGGGTTCATCAAATGGCAAATGACAATAGAAAAGGGCTACATGGCTTCATCCTAATGTAAGCATGATGTAAATTATATATATATATATATATATATATATATATATATATATATATATATATATATATATATATATATATATATATATATTGATAAGTGCCAAAATGTACTTATTTCGTGTATGTAAATAGTGGCACTTATCGATACTTTTGTTAATACCGTTTGAATAATTCTCCGTTTTGTGTATAAATACGTATACTTTGTGAATAGTTGTATTTTCATATACTTTAATACCATTTGATAGTTTTTCCTGTGTTTTGTAGGTAGTTATGCATATTGGAGCCTTGAGGAATAAAGTGTCAAAGGCACGGCTTCGATTTCACAGTTTTGGTGCAAGCACGCTTAGCCACCGTCAAGAGGACTTCCATAGGCTCAAAATAAGGATGAACAAAATCATCATTTTGGTTTCCATTCATTCATTATTGGATAGAGCATTGAATAAGCTTTCCAACGCTTCAAACCGGACGCAATTCAGAGTTACGGTTCTCAACTTATGGCGAAAACAAGATTTCACTTTTGCTGTCAGCCGCTAAGCGGGAGTACGCTCGCGGAGCGACCATGACAGATAGCAACTCGTTAAATAGGGGTAAAAATCAAATTTTTAGGTTATGGTTTTAGGTTATTTGTTCCCAACTCCATCAACCTTCATTTTTTGGATAGATTAGCTTAGAAAACAACTTCGGAGGTTGCATTTGGATGATTGGGGTGGATTGAGCGTCGAACGGAGCTGACAAACCGGGAGATTTTCGATTCAGTTCTATTTTTCTTTGTGTTTTTCTCTTTGGTTGGGTTTTTTATATGATTTTACTTTGAACTCATGTATATTTGTTGATCATGACGTTATATAAAACTTGCTTTACAAATCTATGTTGATTGTTGTCTTAGATTTTTGCTCTGTGCTCGGGATTTGGGTTGCTTTAGACATAAACTTCTTGAATCCTTATCTAGGATGATTATCTATTATTTTCTGAACTCTAGAGATAGATTTAGAGCTAATAATCACTGCTTGTATCTGTACGTAATGCTCTCGTGTTTGAGCGGCGCGCGAGAGATCGCCGACGCGAGAATACGGATGTTCTCGCGACTTCGCGTTAGAGATAACCTTGGTTGTGAGATGATCTCGTTTGTGCTCCAGAGATGGACACTTATGTGAGAGATACGTGATGACATAGACGAGTGTTGAATGCAGTATAGGGCAAGCAACAAAAAAGATTTGGAAATATTGATCCGGGAATTATCGTCCTCAGAGATGGAGAGATGCCATTCAACAGTTTCTACGGTTTCGAGCTCGGGATTGAATGAGAAAAAAGTAAACAAAGATATAGACAAGAAAAGAATAAACACATTCTTAGAAGAGTAATAACTTATCAGGAATGTAAATATACTCACTCTTCACAAACATACACTTACCAACCCGTTATACTCAACCTACGATACTCATCTATGTCATCACGTATCTCTCACATAAGCGTCCATCTCTGGAGCACAAACGAGATCATCTCACAACTAAGGTTATCTCTAACGCAAAGTCGCGAGAACATCCGTATTCTCGCGTCGGCGATCTCTCGCGCGCCGCTCAAACACGAAAGCATTAAGAACATATACAAAAGTGAATGCTAGCTCTAAATCTATCTCTAGAGTTCAGAACCAACAGAATATCATTCTAGATAAAGATTCAAGCAGTTTATCTCTAAAGCAACTCAAATCTTCAGCACAGAGCAAAAATCCAGAACAATATCAACACAGATTTGTAAAGCAAGTTAAATATAACATTATAATCGGTAAATATACATAAGATTCGAGTAAATATACAAACAAACCCAACACAAAAGAAATACACAAAGAAGAGAAGAGATAAACCAAACATCTCGCGGGTTGTCAGCTCCGGTTGATGAGAAATCCACCTCCGATCTTCCAAGTGCATGACCCGGTGTTGTTTTCTAAGCTAATCTTGATCTAAGAATGAAAATGATGGAGTTGGAACCAAAAACTCTCCAAAACCATAACCTAGAAATGTTACAAATGAAGAAATATAAAGACAATTTCTGCTACGGCCGCTTAGCGGCCAAATCTCGCTTAGCGGACTACACGTATTACAAAAATATCAAGAACAGTAAACAGGCCTCCGCTTAGCGGCCAGAACCGCCGCTTAGCGGCCAGGGAAATTTGGTTCGCCCCTGGAAAGCGCGCTTACACGCCGCTCAGCGGCGCTCTCTGCACAAAACTTGCTTATTTGATCCAAAATCGCGCAATCGGAGCCGTGCCTTCGACACTTTATTCCTCGAGGCTCCAATAAGCATGAATACCTATAAAAACAAAGGAAAAACTATTAAACGGTATATAAAACATATGAAAACTAAATAATGTGAATATATACACAAAAGTGGGGATTTTATTACAAAAACGGAATGAATAGAATCGATAAGTGCCACAATTATATACTCAAAATAACAACATTTTGGCACTTATCAACGAGTATCTTAGGTTAAGTATAACTGGTCGACAAGTTTAAGTTTGTAAGAAGTAGATCATATGCAAAGCTTGATAAGTCTTATCTTTCCGAAGAATGAATTCTTTTCTGTTCATATATTTTAATTTTCCATTCTTATACTATTGTCATTCAAACCCAAGTTCGAAACCGTAGAAACTGTTGAATGACATTCTCACCATCTCTGTGGACACGATAATTTCCGGATAAATATTTCCAAATCTTTTGTTGCTTGCCGCTATGCCTGCTTCAACATATATATATATATATATATATATATATATATATATATATATATATATATATATAATTTTATGATAAGTATTCACTAATTATGTCATTCATTTGTAGACAAGGCAACAACATAACTATAATGATTGTGGGTACTATGTGATGAAAAATATATTGGATATTGCCTTTGTCAATATAACCGAGTCTTGGATGCAGGTAATAAAAATAAATTTACTTTGTTATTTACTTTGCGTTATGCAACTTAATGTGAATTTTTAAAGAATAACCCTATATTGTTATTTACGTATTGTAGGTATTTGATGACCCAACAGAATTAACACAAGATGATTTGTATGATTTGCGACTCCGTTGGGAAAAATATGTCTTTGAGTTATATAAAAATTAAACTTTATCTGATGAGTTATATAGAATTGTCTATACACTATTAAAAATAAGACATTTGGTTAAAGGATTTTACATCAGGTTTCAAAATATATGATATGAAAAATATTTGTCAAAGAATTTTACATCAGACATTTATTTCCAATGATATGAAAAATATCTGATTTAGGAAAAATATAACACGGTGGCAGTTTGGTAAATAAAATGAAATTTTATTATAAGGATTTTACACCGGGCCTAGATTTGCCCCAATGTGAAAAATATATTGATGGAAAAAAATACAACACGGTGCCAGCATCGTAAATAAAGTGAATTTTTGTTATAACAAGCCTTTACATCGGTCCATATCCCCAACTGATGTAACTCTCACAGTCACGTGGGCCTTTACATCGGTCCATGTCCCCAACTGTTGTGAAATTCAATTTTCGTTTTTCACAAAAATCCTTAGTTTCCAAACTCATTTCCTATAAAAGACACTCCAAACCCATTTTCTCTCGCCGTCACCAAACTCCCTCCGCATCCTCCATCGATTCCAGCCAGAATTCTTCACCAAACGCCATTTTCTCTCTCCAGCCAGAACCCCGCATACTGTTTCAAAATACTAATAGTTTTCGAGTTCAAGGGAATTCATTTTTAGTACTTGTTTTAGTGTTAATTAAACTTAGATCTTGTTTGCGTTTTTGTTTCTATTGATCTGCACTTTTGAACTCTATGTTGATTTGAGTGTGCTTATGGTGTTAAGGATAAGAAAGTGGTCTAATTTTCGTTTATGTTATTGAAATAGTTATAATACTGTTAGTATTGAAAGTTAGGTTTAAATCATATATGAATTTTTTTTCGGAAAAAATTGGGTTGGAACTTTGTAAGTCGTATGAACATGTGATTTATAGTGTTATAATATAGGTTTAAGTTTCTTTAGATTCCTCTCCATATACAAATTTAAATAGGTATATACTACTTAGTACTACTCAGCCTTTTTGATTTGATATAATATTTTGTATGGATCATCTTTATTTTATTAAAATTGGACTATATAAAATTCACATTTCTACAAGTGGTGGCATAATTAACTTTTTATGTATTAATAATTTTATTAATAAAAATAATATTAATGATGCTTTCGTCAAATAGAGGCATATCCATGCTCTTTAGGACTGAGATGTTGCATTGTCAATGTTAAAAGAGTATTAAATAATTATAATATAAAATTTTATAGATTATAATTCTCTGAGACTAATTTGTATTTTCTGTCTAAAAAATGTAGCTAAAGTTTTGTAATATAAAAATTAAATTTATCGGGTGACTTAATTTTGGTGTTGTGTACTAATGTTAATTGGTGTTATTATTTATTGTCAGCAAATATGATTTTGGTGTTTTCTACTGAAGCTACAACTCATCTTCTTGTGGATTGTCTGTTGGTATTTCAAGTGTGGGAAATGACTTATAAATGGTTGAATATTTTTTGTATGTTTTCACTGGTTTTGTTGTTGTAGTAGTCCACCGTGTGTAAACTTCCTTATAATTTTGTACACTTGTGTGTATCCTATATTAGTACTTTTGTAAATCAATTGTTCATTTTGAAAAATATATATCCGTATCCGAGCTATTTGGTGCAATGAAATTACCATTCATTGGTTAGAAAAATATGAAAATAGCGACCTAAATATGGTACGTGTGATATTGAAAAAATATGACAAATAGTGACCTAAATGTGGTTTGTGTGATGTTGGAAAAATATGAAAAATTAGTTAAAAAAAATTACAAGTTATCCAATCACCTCGATTTAGCTAAAAAAATAGCCTAATTTTCATAGCAAACATATTACATCGGACGCGCCAAGCAAACGATGTAAAGACCTATATTTTACATCAGGCCATTAACGCAACCGATGTTAAAACCTACATTTTACATCGGGCCGTTAAGGCAAACGATGTTAAATATTGCAGTTATATTAAAAATAAAATTAATCCACTATTTGACATCAGACGTAACAGTCAACCGATGTGGTAGGTGTATTTTTCACATCAGGCTGCTACTTGATGTAAAATGTCTTTGATTTACTACATCACTTGACTTTACATCAAACGCAGACCCGATGTAAAATGTGTTTTTTGTCTGATGTAAAAAGTCTTTTCTGCACTAGTGATATATATCTGATTTGAGTTTCCTGACTTTAGTGTTGTCTGCTAATGTTAATTGATGTTATTATTTAATGTCAACAAATATGATTTGGGTGTTGTCTACTTAAGCTTAAACTTATTTTTTGTGGATTGCATGTAAATTAAATATTGTGATGTATAATCATCACATATACTAAAAATTTACTTTCTCATTACTTTAAATATTTTGGGGGTTGTATAATCATCACATATACTAAAAGTTAAATATTTATTTTACATGATAAATAGTTTAATATCATTTTAATTATTGTCTCTAGTGGTAAAATCATCATTATTAAAATATTTTGTATGTGTTTGATTTAGCGGTGAAGAAAATTGAGTTTAATTAATTAATTATGATTAAAAGTATGTTAAAAAATAAAGTGATTTATTTTTGGAGGATAAATACTATTTTGGTTAGTGGGTGGCTAATAAAATGATTGAAAAGAGGGTAATTAGTGTTTTAAAACCGGACCTCAAATCGAGAATTTGAAGAGTTATCGACCTAATTCGATTGTTGGATCGAGTAAGCTATTGAACCAGTAGGAATCGGTCAGAACTTCCAAAGATTGAAAAAAATTGATGAACCGGTAGTTTGGAAAAACTGACAGATTAATTGTATGGTTTTTTTAATAAATAAAATTAAAATAAGTAAACTTTGTTAAGAATTTATTTGAAACAATTTTTCCTTGTTGGAATTAAACTTATTTGACACTGCACTTATTTTATTATTCAGTTTATGTTGCAATTATACTTTATTCAAAATATGTTCAAAATATTTTATAAGATTTTGTTGTGTGTGATTATTATGTTTAGAATTTAAATTTAAAGAATAAATTTGTGAAATTATGAAATTTTGAAATTTTGTAGGTGTCGTAATTTTTTAAAGACATTGTCATCTGGTTCGACCAATTTAATAACTATATACTTTTGTTATAGATTTATTCAACCGAATTATATAGTTTAATATGATTTGATCATGCAGCTCGACCAATAAATTAGTGACCTAATATTCTCATCGGTTTGATGACCGCTCAAAATTTTTAAATATTAATTGTAACTCTAATCCATCAAACATTAGCGGGTAACCATCTTACCTTCTCATTTATTTAGAAATAAAGATTTGGTCATAATTAACCATAGTTATCGATTATTTTAAATAATCTTGAGAAAAATGAAATGAAAAACTCTCACCCTCTCTTCTAAGGGGTGTTCGCGGTGCAGTTTAGGCGGTTTTTACGCAAAAAGTCATCCGAACCGTAAGAGAAAAAACGTGGAGTTTGGTTTGGTTGATTTTTTGGAATAAAACCGAATCAACCCAAACCAAACCAATGCGGTTTGGTTGGTTTGTTATTTTATTAATTTTATTGAGCCATACATACTCATTTAGATGATAATATAACTTTGTATTTAGTCATTTATAAACTATCAAATAACGATAAGATTTATCATATTTGGACTACAACTTCTCATTTAATATGTAAAAATCATATCAGACAAAAGTGAAATAATAAACATAAAACAATATCAAAAGTATTATAATGAAACAAAAAATAGAGAAGATGAGAGATTAGTGAAGATGAAAAAGAAATAACAAAAGAGATGGGAGATTAGAGAAAAAGAGTTACAATAAAAACAAAATTGAAAGAGAGAGCAGTAGCATAAAAAAGAGAAGGTAAAAAAGAAAAAATAATAAGAGATTAGAGATTAGAGAAGAAGAGGCAAGGTAGATTTGGAGAAGAAGACGATATACTGCTAGGAGAGATTTAAGAAAGCTGAAATTGAAACCCTAAGTGTGAGGAAGAGAAAATCATCTGTAATAGTAAGGTTAAAACATAATAGATTTAAGTTTGGATTGAATGTGAGTTAAGTGAAATTTAGGTTGTAACATAATGCGGTTTGGTTCAATTTGCAAAATACAAACCGCAAATCAAACCGAACCGCATATTTTTGTTATAATGTGTCTCAAACACATCCGAACTAAATGTGATTTTTGCAGTTTTTGATTTGGATTGGTTTGATTTACAATTTTATATTGGATCGGTTGAATTTTGAACACCCCTACTCTCTCCTTCTCTGCACGTAAATCTCTCCCTACTCCGTTTAATTTAAAATTCCAAAAAAAATATTTTAGTGATTTAAAATCTATAATATAAGAAAATTAATGGTTGTGAAAAAGTCCAAAATACCCTTATTTGATTTTTTGCCACCACATTAAATGTGTGGTTTTTTGGTCTTTGTACCATAAAGTTCTTAATTTTATTATTAAAATAATACAACTCTTATATTTTATCAAACTTATCAAATTTCTCTCTATTCTCTATTTTTTTCTCTTTTATCACTTTCTCACTTCTTTCTTCCAAAAAAAAATCTATCAATCTATCTATAATATAAGAAGATTAATGTTGTGGAAAAGTCCAAAATACCCTTATTTGATTTTTTGCCACCACATTAAAATTGTGGTTTTTTGGTCTTTGAATCATAAAGTTCTTAGTTTTATTATTAAAATAATACAATTCTTATATTTTATCAAACTTATCAAATTTCTCTTTATTCTCTATTTTTTTTCTCTTCCATCTCTTTCTCACTTCTTTCTTCCAAAAAAAAATCTACCAATCTATCTATAATATAAGAAAATTAATGGTTGTGGAAAAGTCTAAAATATCCTTATTTGATTTTTTGCCACCACATTAAAATTGTGGTTTTTTGGTCTTTGTACCCTAAAGTTTTTAATTTTATTATTAAAATAATACAACTCTTATATTTTATCAAACTTATCAAATCTCTCTCTATTTTCTATTTTTTCTCTTTCATCACTTTCTTCTTTCTTCCAAAAAAAAATCTATAAATCTATTATTGATATACATTTTTTTAAATACGAAAAGTGGTATTTATGATCGAAATATTTTTTAGTAAAAAATGATATACGGGAAAAATTTATTATTGATCTAAATATTTTTATATACGAAAATTTAATATTGATCCAAATATTTTTGTAAATGATACCTAAATAAAAATAATATTTGTATACGGAAAAAAACTATCATTTACGAAAAATGGTATTTATGATCAAAATATTTTTTATTCAAAAAGGATATTGGGAAAAAATCTATTATTGATCTAAATATTTTTATATACGAAATTTACTATTGATCCAAATATTTTTGTAAATGATACCTAAACAAAAATGAAGTTTGTATACATGAAAAAAATCTATTATTAAACTAAATATTTTTATATGCGAAAAATGTTATTTATGATCCAAATATTTTTTATTCAAAAATGGAATAGGCCAACAAAATGTATTATTGATGTAAATATTTTTATATACGACAATTTGATATTGATCCAAATATTCTTGTAAATGACACCTAAACAAAAATAATTTTTGTATATGGAAAAAAATCAATTATTTACGAAAAATGATATTTAAGATCCAAATATTTTTATTCCAAAATGATATACGGGAAAATAATCTAATATTGATCTAAATATTTTTATATACGAAATTTACTATTGATTCAAATATTTTTTTAAATGATACCTAAACAAAAATGAGGTCTGTATACGGGAAAAAATCTGTTATTGATCTAAATATTTTTATATACGAGAAATAGTATTTATGATCAAATATTTTTGATCCAAAAATGGTATAAGTTAAAAAATCTATTATTGATCTAAATATTTTTTATACGAAAATTTAATATTGATCCAAATATTTTTGTAAATGATATCCAAATAAAAATAATATTTGTATTATTATTTACGAAAAATATTATTTATGATCCAAATATTTTTTATTCAAAAGTGGTATATGAGAAAAAATCTATTATTGATGTAAATATTTTTATATACGAAATTTACTATTGAACCAAATATTTTTGTAAATGATACCTAAACAAAAATGAAGTCTGTATACGGGAAAAAAATCTATTATTGATCTAAATATTTGTATATACAAGAAATTATATTTATGATAAAATATTTTTGATCAAAAATGGTATACGGAAAAAATATATTATTGATTTAAATATTTTAATATACGAAAATTTAATATTGATCCAAATATTTTTGTAAATGATACCTAAACAAAAATAATATTTGTATACGGAAAAAAAATCTATTATTTATGAAAAATGGTATTTATGACCCAAATATTTTTTATTTAAAAATGATATACGGGAAAAAATTTATTATTGATCTAAATATTTTTATATACAAAATTTACTATTGATCCAAATATTTTTTTGTAAATGATACCTAACCAAAAATGAAGTTTGTATATGGGAAAAAAGTCTATTATTGATTTAAATATTTTTATATACGAGAAATTATATTTATGATTAAATATTTTTAATCCAAAAATGGTATACGGGAAAAACCTATTATTGATCTAATTATTTGTATATATGAAATAATCAATTATTTATCTAAATTGTTTTTCTTTATTAACATTTTTATTTAAAATAAATGATGTATCCAAATTCGCATAACCGAACAGAACCCGTGTGTATGCATGGGTTTTTTACTAGTAATATAAGAAAATTAATGGTTGTGGAAAAGTCCAAAATACACTTATTTAATTTTTTGCCACCACATTAAAAGTGTGGTTTTTTTGTCTTTGTAACATAAAGTTCTTAATTTTACTATTAAAATAATAAAACTCTTATATTTTATCAAACTTTTCAAATTTCTCTCTATTCTCTATTTTTTTCTCTTTCATCACTTTTTCACTTCTTTCTTCAAAAAAAATCTATTAATCTATAATATAAGAAAATTAATGGTTGTGGAAAAGTCCAAAATACTCTTATTTTTGTAAATGATACCTAAATAAAAATGAAGTCTGTATACGGGAAAAAATATATTATTGACCTAAATATTTTTATATACGAGAAATTGTATTTATGATCAAATATTTTTGATCAAAAAATGGTATACGGGAAAAAATATATTATTGATCTAAATATTTTAATATACGAAAAATTTAATATTGATCTAAATATTTTAATATACGAAAAATTTAATATTGATCCAAATATTTTTGTAAATGATACCTAAACAAAATTAATATTTGTATATGGAATAAAAGTCTATTATTTACGAAAAACGGTATTTATGACCCAAATATTTTTTATTTAAAAATGGTATACGGGAAAAAAATTATTATTGATCTAAATATTTTTATATACAAAATTTACTATTGATCCAAATATTTTTATATACGAGAAATGGTATTTATGATTAAATATTTTTAATCCAAAAATGGTATACGGGAAAAAAATCTATTATTGATCTAAATATTTTTATATATGAAATAATCAATTATTTATCTAATTTTTTTAACATTTTTATTTAAAATAAATGATGTATCCAAATTCGCGTAACCAAACAGAACCCGTGCGTATGCACGGGTTTGTTACTAGTTATTTATCAAAATAAAATTTGTTTTAGAATCTTAGACTACTTGAAGATATTTTCTACTATGGAAGATAATTTATATAATTGTAGAAGATATTAGTTTTGCTACAATCAAGTTGTAGAGTTAGAATTTAGTGAAAAATATGTTTTTTCTTTGTTAAAAAATCATTAACTTTTTTAAAGTATAAATTGTAAAAAAAATTCCTATTTTGTTTGAAAAAGGTTATTGTTATTGTTTTGTGGTGTTTAGATTACTATAATGATTTAATATGAAATTAAATTATTAGAAAGGTCTTCTACATATAATTAATTATGATTGAAGATTTTTTATTTTAAAAGTAACTTGAGAGTGTTAGGGTATATAAGTTTTGAAATGTTATCATATACATGTAGAATTACGATTGCTAAAAACGGTTTTTTTTTTTTAAATATTTTTTGCACTTTAAAATAATTTTCTTAAAATATAAATAAGGTATAAATATTTATTTTTTGAAAGATGTTATAAGTGTTATAAGAGGCTAAGAGAACTGTTTAGAAAAAAATAGTTTATTTACATAATTTTTAGTATGATAATTGATATAAATATATTTTAGTGCATAATTTTGTTGCATTTCATGCATTGCAAAGGGCCTTCGTGACATATGTCAATTTGTAATATTAGCATAGTATATAGTGACATTCATTGTGACTATAGGAAAAAGTTTAGCCGTAGCTAAAAGTTATTGTGACATTCCATTTACCGTCACATTACACCCCTTTATAATTGACGCCAAATGTGGGTGTCACTCAAAATCGTACATACGTTTACCTACAGAACATTGACATTTAGTGACAGATTTTGAGTGTCACGAAAAGTCAATTTTTTTTTTGTAGTGCATATAAATTATTTTCGTGGTGTTAACCTTTATAGCGGTACTATAACTTACCTTCGTGGCAAAAAACATTATCTTTGTGGTGTTAAATATCTGTATCAAGTCGAAAAAAAATTAAGAGCACTCATTTATATTGGAAATTGATTTGTGTGTTTGTTTTTTTCTACCAATTAGTAGTTTTGTCTTTTTCTATCAATATGGGGATCATAAGTTATTATGCTTTCTGCCACAATCTGTTATTGCAAGTAACTAAGAATGGAGTAGTAAATTTCAAGTAATTATGTTTTAGCAACATATAAATTGGAAATGAAAATGTAGAGGGTGTCATTTTAGTATTTAATATTTTAAAAAAAGTAAAAAATAAAATTGGATTTTCACACTAAAATAACTAAAATAATAAAATAAAGAGATACATATTTAAAGTTAAAATTTAACGAATAAAGTCTAAAATAAAATTTATTAGAAACTCGATCCATGTCGTGCACATACAAGTCAAAAAGCATGCAAATCGAGATAATTGCCTAATTTCTAAATTCAGGAAATTGAACGAATTCCAGCAGCTGCTGACCGTTGGGATTCAGGCACTGCCGCGTTCTAACGATCGCCGCCGTACTCTAGCGACCACTGTCGACGCTCCGCCACATTCCTATCGATTTTCGTCGTGTTTCTATTTTGTCCCACTGCCTTCGGGATTCGAAAATCGCCGCTCGTCAGAGCTCCACTGGTCACCGCCGCGACCGCAACTCAAGCACCTCCTGATTTTTTATTTTTCGACTTTTTGACATAATTTTTTAAATTTCTATTTTTTCTTGTTCATGCAATGTTCAAATATGTTTTCTTTCACTTTATCCCCAAATGTTTTAGTATTTATATATATATATATATATATATATATATATATATATATATATATATATATATATATATATATATATATATATATATATATTTCAATTTTTTCAAAAGATAATTTTATTTTCTCTTATATGTCTACGTATAAATGAATTATTTTGAATGTATGCATTAAATTCCAAGCTAATATACTTCTTGGTTCTGTGTATAAATCTTGAAATTCATTTTAATTCTTTACTTTAAAAAATTAATATTTATTTCTTAACTCTTTGAAACATTTCATATCAATCTTTTTATCTGATTAACAACAGAAAAACTCTTAAATCAATTGTTAAATTTATAGTTAATAGTAAAAATATGCATCTGGTATTAAACCTACTGAGGTTAATAAACTACAAACTACTGAGGTTAATAGTAAAAGAATATTAAACCTAAATTCTAGTGTAGGTTTGTTTTAAATGGAATTAATAGTGTAGGTTAAATATGCATTTGGTATTAAAAATATTTTTAGAAACATTGTTATATTCTGATATTTTTATAATAAAATTCAATCAAAAGCGCTTTTTAAAAGAGCACTTTTAATAAATGATTTAAATTTTAGTAAAATAAATTTTTTTAATTTATAAATTAATTACAAAGATTTATTGGAAAACTTTGTATTTTTACGGCCAATTGATGTTGCTTTTGTTCAAAAACATTTTCTTTTTCTTACTACAATGCTTTAAAAATATTATTGTTTTGTCATGATTTTTAAAAACTCTATTTTTAAAACGCTTTAGAAAGTAAAATAAAATGTTCTTAAAAGTTGAATATGTATGTTAATTAATTGAAAATAAGTATTGTGTTTTCCTTAGTTTCTTTGAAAATAAGTTGAATATTGTGTTTTATATGATTTAATATATTTGTTAGAATAAATATTTGTTAGAATAAATATTTGTTTTTATATTGATGATACATACTTATCTAACTTTTTTTTTCAAAAATAAAAGATTTGTTTGACTTAAAATAATTTAACAAAAAATATTTATTTTGTTATTAAAATCAACACTCACACATAAAAAAAAACAAAGAAGCCATTAATGTGAATCAGATTTTCTCCTTATCTTCTTCATTATGTTACATTTATTTTTTCATTTTTTAAATCGATTAACTTTTCCTTTTAGATTTTGTTTTGTTTGAAAAAGAGAATCCGATGTAGACAAATGCCATATCAATCTGCATTTAACCTAATGGCCCTAAAATATAATTACAACAATGATTTAATTAGCTAGAAATTAAGTTAACAGAAAATAAATATGAAATTGTTTTTTTTTTTAAATTTTTTTAGTTAAGTATTCTAATAATTTAAATATTTTTTTTAATAATGAATAAGTGAAATATCAATTGTATAAACATACACATTTATCATCTGATACCATACACAATTACAACATGATCACATTTCAACATGTTGCAAAAATCAATAGTCAACTGAGATATTTGTATATTTGATATTTTAATTCAACATTTCATTTCTTTAAATCTCTTACTACCTCCATTTTTTATTATAAGTCGTTTTAGATTTTTTACACAAATTAAAAAAAAATAATTGTTGTATGAAAATAAGAAATTATAAAGGTTTTTACAAAATTATCCTTCATTAATAACATGTGGAAGATAAATTTATATAGGCTTAATTGCAACTTTGGTCCCTATATTTTGTCTTTTTCTCGATTTTAGTCCCCCTATTTTTAAAATCACGATTTTGGTCCCCCTTTTGAGTTTTCTATTGAAAAAGAGATAGGAATAGGGACTAATTTTGCAGAAAAAAGCAAAATAATATAGGGACGAAAATTGCACAAAAAACTTAAAAAGGGGACTAAAATAGTGATTTTTAAAATAGAGGGATCAAAATCAAGAAAAAGACAAAATAGGGGGACTAAAGTTGCAATTAAGCCATTTATATAATTAAAAGGTGGGAAAATAATAAATATTTAAAGATATAATAGAAAAAATAGAAGTAATTATTCATTAAAATTGTAAAACGACATATATTTAAATACAATTTTTTTCTAAAACAACTTATATTTTTTCACATGCATCGCATTATTTAGTTGAGTCATGCTATATGTACACCAAAATATAACCTTAGATCTACACCTTATCAAAATACAGCATGACCCATATAATTATTTGTGTTATAACTAATAAAAAATAATTATTAAAGATTTAGAAAAATCAAACCGTAGTATAATTATACGGTATATATGTATGATTAAGTGTAAACATAATATTTCTCTATTTAGTTTTGTCTTTCTCTCATAATCATCAATCAACAACAATAAATGAATTGTGACTTTAGATAAGAACGTAAGCTTAGACCAATAAAGAGAAAGCTTGTTGAGATGTTGAAAACAACAGTTGATTATTTTAAATTCATCTTCTTCCATGATCACTGAATTGTTTATTCAAAGCGTGGCTCGCGTGTGAATATTATAATACTAGTACTATTTTCTATTATTATAGCAAAGAAAAGAATTGATGCAAAAGCCAAAAATGTATATGATCATAATTGCATGTCAAAATATAATTGATCATGCAGACAAGAGAGGATAATATATTTAAACTTGTGTCACAACTACTACAACGACAAATATAAAGTGGAGATTTTCAATGCTGTTTGGAATAATGGAAGGGACCACGATGACACAACCATCTAGACAATATGCAACATATCAAAAAGATTAGAGAATCACATTATTCGGCAAACAGAAACAGCTCACATCACATGATTCACATTTTGTAATTTGTATAATCGACTTCAGATAATAACTACTTTATAAACAATAAAAATAGAGAAAATGATTGATGCATTGACAGTGTAAAATAGTTTTACACTGTCAACCAATCACAACTATGTATCTAATTAAAACACTCTTTTAATTTTGAAAAAATTTAATGACATGATAAATTGATGGTTGTTTATTGGATGACAGTGTAAAACTATTTTACACTGTCAGTGTATATCCATTAAACTCATAAAAATATTTTTCAAAAATTTTAAATATAAATAAAAAGCATCTATAATTATTACATTTTGATGTCATTATTTAAAATATTCTTAATTTTTTTACATTTCTAAATTTTTAATGATTTTTAAAACCAAAAATAAAAATAAAATTAAAATGATTATAACTTAAATGTATTTAGATATATTCTTAAAAGATAAACTTTCTTATAATTTTTTTTATATGAAATCGGAGGGAGTAGTTTACTTAGTTTGAATTTCAAATAAAAAAAAAATTAATGATACAATTAATGATTCAATTATATATATATATATATATATATATATATATATATATATATATATAAATATATATATATATATATATATATATATATATATATATATATATATATATATATATATATATATATATATATATATATATATATATATAACAATTTTCAATTATTTATCTTTATATAAAATCATTTATAAAATTCAACATAAATTAATGATTCGCTTACAAAAATTTCATACTTAGAGTACCACGTCTAGAAGCCTCTTTCTATTTTGAAATTAGGCATTTAATAGATGAAACACAATAAATAAATAAATAAAATTATATTTTATTTAAATTAAATATATTTAAAAAAATTTATAAAAATATTGTGTTGAAATTTAACTCATCGAAGTTTAGTTTTATACATTTCTGTTCTCTTACAATTATCGAATTTTAGTTTTTCATATTTCCCTACTCTTACAATCTTCGATTTATAAAAAAGTTCATATTATTTAATGAAGAATAATTCTTTTAACAATTTCCACAATGTTAATAACAAATTTTCAAAGTGATCACAATTAATATGCCAATTTATCAATGTGTCCATTTAAAATCGTAGAAAAAGATAAATATTTCCAAATTTAAAATGGCATTTTATATATATATATATATATGTATATATATATATATATATATATATATATATATATATATATATATATATATATATATATATATATATATATATATATATATATATATATATATATATATTCAAGATTAGTAATATCAACTAGTACACATTGAAGGATAATAACATATAACATATTTTTATAATAAATATAAATAAAAGAAAAAATAACAAGTTAAAAATTAAAAATTCAAAAATTACTTCAAATACATTTAGACAAAAAGTTATAAGTTAAAAAAAATAAAAAAAGTAAAGTTAATCAATACCAAAACGAATTTTTTTATTAGTAGAGATTGAAAAACTAAAAGTTTTTTTTATTACCAAACAGACTCAAAGTGTCAAACATTATTTAAAAACTCACACGTATAAAAGAAATTCAAAGAAAAAATTTAAATAATCATATGAAATAGTAACATAACAACTATTTATTTGATACTATCTGTTTTCAAGACCATTTGCGAACCAATACTTTTTATTAATTTCTGAGAACCAGATCTGTTTGATGATATTACTACTTCATACGTCCAATTAAATGCATGCAGGCGAACGAATAAAATACTTATTTTATTCATTTGGGTCAGTGTAAGTATTTATTTCTTTAAGACAAGTTGCACAGTATTTTTTAGTAATAAATTTATGAGAAATAATTATCCGTTTGAGAATTATTTTTGTCACTTTGGACGTCAAATTAAAGGGAAAAGTTATGTGTACACTGATTGTTTACACTTACACCGTAAGTGTATATATAAAGCATACTAGTTTTATATTTTAATAATTTATTCTATCTTGGTTTATGTGCAAGACTTTTTATCTTTGTTATTGAATACGGTGTATCAATACGGTGTATAAAAACTGGTGTAAATATAGCACCCCTGCAAATTAAATGCATGCAGATGGATGGATAAAATAATAAAAACACAGCAGGTGATGTGGGTGTACAACGATAGGTAGCTCAACAAGAAGTAACATTTTATAGGTTTGATTAAAGAGCTGTGCTATTGCTACACTGCTTTTGACATCCACCGTACTTACACCGTATTCTATAATAAAGTAAATTGTTGGTGGCACAGAAATCAAAGTTTAACATATTAATAAAAAAAATATAATTTATACTTGTTTTGTATACATATACGGTGTATATGTAAAAAGTAGTGTATACATAGCTTTTCTCTTGATTAAATATTTATGTACATAGTTATAATCGTACTATAGTTTCAATCAATAATTTTCATTTCTAAAGAATCTTGATTACCACTTAAATATGAGAGTATCTGTCTCATTTTCTTTTAATGTAAAAATAATTATATATAGAAAAAAAATCAACTCTACAACAATAAATGACAAAGTTAAAGCTAGTACCAAAAAAAAAAAAAATCAGAAGAACAACATAAATTTTTTTTTTAATTAGCAACTCTTGAATAGAAAGAATGGAGTACTAGGGATACTCCAACCCTTACAAGAAATTCAACGCAACGCAAAACGATCCTACTAGATTACAAACACAGATAAGGATTATGGAACCAATCATAAAAATTGGACCTTATTCTATCCCTTGATTCTATTGCCAACCACCACGAGAACCAAATGATCATGACAAACAATTCTTCAATATCGACGACGGCATTGTTGAATACTATATCGTTTCTATGCTTTCAAATGCCCCAACAAATTATTAACCAAATTGCACCTGCCCTGTTCCTAGTCATTTTACTTGCCATTATAATTCAATACTAAAAATCAAATGGCTACAACAGTCCTGAATTAAAGACAAGTCTAACTCCAGCCATCGACAAATCTTCAACCATAAAGGCTTCAATCTAGGGCAGCACAGCATAATGTGGTTCAAGTCTTCTTCCACCAATTGACAAAAAACACAGACAATCTTGCTGTTGAGAGATAATTCCTCTTTTAAGGAGTTGCTTTCTTGTAGGCAACCTGTCCAGCAAGAGTCTCCAGCCAAAGCATTTCAATTTGGATGGGACAGTTGCCCCCATATAATACTCAGACCAAACTTCCTATGCTCTTCCAATTCAGCGCCTATAACCAGAGCAACATACATATAAAAATCTAACATATAATAGCAAGCAAAATCTAGTCCCTTGGAACCAACAATCATGGATCTCTCAGAAAGAGACCAAAATATAAGAGAAAACACTCACTCTATGATCTACCATCCAACAAAATATTCAGCTAAAACTCACGTCACCAGGCTCATCATTAATAGATTAGAGAATCACAAGTAGAACCAAAATCACTAAATACCTTTAGAATAGGTCAGAACTCTTGATTTGCTAAAGGTTTAGACACAAGATAGAGTTCTGAAATCAATAAAATAGAAGAACGAATTCAATGTTAATCGATTAAAAAAACTAATTTTAAGCTAAAAAATACGTTTTTTCTCCAATTCTCTCATCGAACACTCTACAAAATAGTTTATAACTACGCACTAACCAAATAGTTCGCACCACCACATGGCAAATCATAACAAAACGTCCCTCCTTAACTTAACCTTAGCTCATAAAGATAAAAACAACTCAACACAAAATCCTAAATTTCTTATAATGAGTCGATTGTATTTCAGTCATTTAAATATCCTATATTAAACACTAGAAGATAGATTACAAATAACAACACAAACGCGAAGCATATTCAAATTCATCATCACACAAGATACAAAAGAGCTTTTGAGTGGGTTTTTGTCTAGTTCCTCAATCTTTTTATGTATCAATCATCTTTCTTTAATATTATCTTTTATCAACAAAAAAAGGGAGAGACCCTCTAGGTTAACAATAATCTTATGTTTGAATAAATTTGTTTTAGAAGGAAACCTATTTAGCAAAAGCTGCTAAAAAAAACACCACTACCTTGGAAAAATCCAATTATTGATGTAGGTAGATGATAGAATTATGAAATTATTCATAAAAAGTGCAATTCACCTTTGCTCTATCTAAAAACCACTGCAGACATCAAAAAAAAATCTCCTCCACCTATTTTATTGTTTTGTGACTCTCTTAAAAATGATTTTCATTATGAATTTTTCAAATAGAGCAAACTACAATATGCCAAATGCCAAATCATGAGTTAATCACCAATATACTTAATCTTGTCCTAAGAGAAAGAAAAGATTAAATACAGTTACATACACATTAACTATTTTTCTCTCATAAAAAGATAAACTAGTTGTTGGTGCACAAAGAATAAAGATGGTGACAGAGAGAATAATAGAATAACGGCGCAAAAGAGATGAGAGAATAAATGTTGTATTCTACTTGCGTTGTTAAATAAATGACAGCTACTACAAGGCTATTTATAAGAAAAGAAAATCTTGCCACATAAGCCCTAAAACACTTAGACTTAGTGAACAAGTCTAAGGTACAAACAGTACTACAAAATACTAAAGTACCCTTACTAAGCTAATGGGACCCAGACAGCATCTTCTGGTCAATACTATCTTCTGAGTAACCATCAGAAGATCAGTCCATCTTCTGAATATTGAATTACTCTTCAATACCATCCCTTAATTCATATTCTTCAATCAAAAACTGACAACGCCAATTCCATCCCTCAAGAGCAGAAATTGATCCGTCTTGATCGCCTTTGTCAGAACATCTGCCACTTGCTTCTGAGTGCTACAGTGCACTACTTCTAATGTTCCATTCTGGACTTGGCTTCTCAAGAAATGATACTTAGTCTCAATATGCTTGCTTCTTCCGTGTAACACCGGATTCTTGGCAAGATTGATTGCAGACTTGTTATCAATCATCAGCTTCAAAGGCTTCTTCACTCTAATCTTCAGATCTTTTAATAGATTCAGAAGCCACACAGCTTGACATGCAGCTACAGCGCCTGCGATGTACTCAGCTTCACAGGTTGATAGAGCAACAACAGGTTGCTTCTTGGAACTCCAAGAGATAGGGCCTCCCAGAAACATGAACAAATATCCAGAAGTACTCCTTCTATCAACTCTGTCTCCACACCAATCAGAATCAGAATAACTCAATAATTCTGATTCTTCCTTTCTCCCAGAAGGAAACAATATGCCAAACTTCAGAGTTCCCTTGACATATCTCAAGACTCTGACAGCAGCTTGGTAATGGGACCACTTAGGTTTACTCATGAACCTACTAATCAATCCAACTGCATAGCATATATCAGGCCTGGTATTACACAAATACCTTAGAGAGCCAACCAGCTGTTTGAATACCGTAGCATCAACATCTTCACCTTCAGAATCAGAGTCCAACTTCTGATTCACTTCTGACGGTGTAACAGCAGCTTTGCAATTCTCCAACTTGAATTTCTTCAGAAGTTCTAACTCATACTTCAACTGATGCAGAATGATACCATCTTCTGAGTACAGAATCTCCATCCCTAGAAAATATGACATTTTCCCAAGGTCTGTAATCTCAAACTCATTCATAAGCACCTTCTTGAACTTCATCAGATCTTCTGGACAACTCCCTGTAAGCAATATGTCATCAACATACAGACACAGCAGAATCATATTGCTTCCAGAATGTTGCACATAAACTCCATATTCCATCTCACACTTCTGAAACCCTTGCTTCTTGAAAAATGAATCAATCTTCAAATTCCAAGCTCTGGGTGCTTGCTTCAATCCATACAGAGCTTTGTGTAATTTGTACACCATCCCTTCCTTATTCTTTTTCACAAAGCCAGGGGGTTGTGACACGTATACTTCCTCTTGTAATGGACCGTTCAGAAATGCAGACTTTACATCCAGATGCATCAAGGACCAACCTCTGTTCGCAGCTAACGCAATCACCAGTCTGATTGTTTCATGTCTAGCTACAGGAGCAAACACCTCAAAGTAATCTAGTCCAGGTTTCTGAAGAAAACCTCTAGCCACTAGCCTTGCTTTGTGTTTACCAACTGATCCATCTGGCTTCAGCTTTACTTTGAAAACCCATCTGACGCTGATGGCTTTCTTATTCTTTGGAAGTTCTGTCAGCTTCCAAGTCTTGTTTCTTTCTATAGCCTCAAGTTCTTCTTTCATGGCATTCAGCCAGACCTTCTTCTTGAGCGCTTCTTCTATACTCACTGGTTCAGAATCTACTAACATAGCACACTGAATGACCTCTCCTTCTGAGTCAACTTCTGTGTCTTGCAACATGTCAAAATCTGCAAACCTTCTTGGTATAGTTCTGACTCTTTGTGGTCGCTGAGCTACTTCAGAGTCAGCTACTCCTGAGTCACCACCTCCATGATCATCTCCAGAAGCTTGTCCTCCAGACCCTATGTCTTCAGAGTTTTCCCTTCCAGAATCATGACTACCACCAGAATTTGGATCATCATCAGAATCTGGATCAGAATCAGATTCTCCTTCTGACTCATCTTCAGAAGATGCTTCATCTTCTGACTCGTCTTCAGAAGATTCATCTTCTGACTCTAACTTTTCTTCAAAAGTTATCTCTACATCAGAAGTTGGTTGAGACTCTTTCCAATCCCAAACTTCTGATTCCTTCACAATGACGTCTCTGCTGACTTCAACTTTGTTAGTCTCTGGACAATAGAGCTTATATGCACCTGTACTGTGGTACCCCACCAATAACATCACTTTGCTTCTATCATCCAGCTTCTTCCTTCTTGCTTCTGGAACGTGTTTGTAACACACAGAACCAAAAACCTTCAGATGACTAACACTCTGTTTCTCTTTAGTCCACTTCTCTAAAGGAACAATTTCCTTCAGCCTCTTCGTTGGACACCTGTTGAGCACATATGCTGCAGTAGCAACAGCTTCTCCCCATAGATTATGAGGAAGCTTCTTCTCTTTAAGCATACTTCTCGTCATATCAAGCAAAGTACGGTTTCTACGTTCAGCAAGACCATTGTGTTGAGGAGTATAAGGAGCAGTAACTTCAGGCTCAATTCCATTATCATCACAGAACTTCTGGAATTCTGTAGAGTTATACTCGCCTCCACCATCCGTTCTGAGAATCTTTATCTTCTGACCACTCTGCTTCTCAGCCTTCACCTTGAACTTCTGGAATTCTGTAAACACCTCATTCTTAAACTTAATGAGAGTTACCCACGTCATTCTTGTGAACTCATCCACAAAAGACACAAAATACCTATTTCCTCCAAGTGAAGGTTCTGGAAATGGTCCACACACATCAGAGTGCACTACTCCCAGAGCATGCTTTGCTCTTGGAGCAACTTCTGATACAAATGGCAATCTGGGTTGTTTGCCTTTCATGCATACCTCACATGACTTCTCAGGCTTCACAATCTTTGGAATGCCATGTACAAGCTTCTTAGAACTTAGATGCCCCAGGCTTCTATAGTTCAAGTGCCCCAACCTCTTGTGCCACAGCTTACTATCACCTTCTGAGCCTTCAGCACTCAGACACTCTATTTCAGCTGTTTCTACATTCACCTTGAATGTTCTGTTGCTTCCCTGTTCAGATTGCATAATCAACTTCTGATTGGAATCATACAACTTCAAGAGGTTATTCTTCATAACAACTGAGAAGCCTTTCTCAATGAGCTGACCCACACTCATCAGATTGCTTCTGATTCCAGGAACATACCAAACATCCTTGATCAGAACAGTCTTTCCATTCTTCACTTTGACTTTGACATTTCCCATACCTTCTGCATATAGGTACTTATCATCAGCACATCTGATCTTTGTCCTCCTTTCAGAGTCAAAGTCTATCAGCCATTGTTTGTTTCCAGTCAAGTGATTTGAACACCCAGTGTCCATATACCACCATTCTGACGAACATCTTTTGTCCGACTCTGAAGCCATCAATAGCACAGGTTCATCATCTAATCCTCCTCTGGCTATATTTGCTTCTTCTGATCTCCTTCCTTTGTTTGCCAAACAGTCTCTAGCAAAATGGCCAAACTGTTTGCAACAGTAACATTGAACTTTCTTCTTATCCTTTCCCTTCTGATATCTCTTATCATCAGAAGTTGAGGCTTCCTTCTGGAATCTATCACCACGTCTATGCTTCTGGTCCTTCTTGACAAAAGAAGCCTTCAGAGCTTGCTCAACTTCTCTCTCAGAAGTTCTCTCAGTCAGACGCAACTCTTGTGCTTCTAAACTGCTTTGCAACTCTTCTATTCTCATGGTTTCCAGATCTTTAGAATGTTCAATGGATACAACAATATAATCAAATTGAGGAGTAAGTGACCTCAATATCTTCTCTATGATTACTTGTTCAGAAAGAGTTTCTCCACAAGCCTTCATCTCATTAGTGATCACAATCACTCTAGAGATATACTCAGAGACTTTCTCATTGTTCTTCATGTTGAGATTTTCATATTGCTTTCTCAGGGATTGAAGCTTCACCTTCTTCACTGATACGTCACCACCGTAACACCTGACCAGTATATCCCACGCCTCCTTTGACGTCATAGAATCAGCAATCTTCTCAAACACATTCACATCCACACACTGATGGATGAAGAACAACGCCTTTTGGTCTCTCTTCTTCGTCTCTCTCTGCGCTTCTCTTTGTTCTTCCGTTGCATCCACTGCAACCGGAATATATCCTCCAGTGACAAGATCTAGAACATCTTGAGCACCAAATAATACACGCATTTGAATCATCCATCTATTCCAGTTTTTACCATCAAGAACTGGAAGTTTGGTATTCAAGTTGCTTCCACTCATCTTTAAACTTGTGCAGACAAAAACAGATTTCACTCACACTCACACAGTGTTTCCCAACCCACAAACAATCAAGAAAAATGTGATTCAACACAACTTTGTTTCCCCGAAACAAAATCAATCACACAGTCACACAAACTCACGTTCACTCGTGTTTCCCTGTGTTTGGAACCGGAGCTCTAGATACCAATTGTTGGTGCACAAAGAATAAAGATGGTGACAGAGAGAATAATAGAATAACGGCGCAAAAGAGATGAGAGAATAAATGTTGTATTCTACTTGCGTTGTTAAATAAATGACAGCTACTACAAGGCTATTTATAAGAAAAGAAAATCTTGCCACATAAGCCCTAAAACACTTAGACTTAGTGAACAAGTCTAAGGTACAAACAGTACTACAAAATACTAAAGTACCCTTACTAAGCTAATGGGACCCAGACAGCATCTTCTGGTCAATACTATCTTCTGAGTAACCATCAGAAGATCAGTCCATCTTCTGAATATTGAATTACTTTTCAATACTAGTAAAATTATACAAAATAGTAAAAAAAATTATTACTGTAATAAACTTTTTAAAATTCCTGTAATTTACTCTATTAAATCTTATATTTAAGACAGAGGTAGTAATAATTTTGTCTCTTAGCACCTTGAATTAAATGCATGTAGGTGAACGGATAAATAATTTGAACGCAGCAAGTGATTGGGCATGTGGGTGTACAACTATATGCAGCAAGTACACATCGTGCTAGTTATGTGGCTGCCTGACTCCGTCATGAAAATTAAAATGAGTTGTAAGATTGTGTCTTCAAATTAAATATTTTTGGATACACTTTTATCTGTTCATTATAACTGAATATATTGTAATATTTGTGGATACAGTTTAGTAATGGTATATAAGATCCAAAAATAAGTACCGTAAAACAAATAATTTAAATAAGGGTAATGCTAATATGTGCCTTAAGAACATGTGTTAAGAGCTAAATATGAAGAAAAAAAATTGAAAATTGTGTATTATTATTTTAATTAAAAATTAATGTATTTATTACGTTTTTTAATATAAATTTTCTATTTTAGGTTTTTTAACATGTTAGTTTTATCCTTTAAATAATTAAATTTTGAGTGAGAGTGAGACTTGGTTTTAACTTTTCAACTCTCTTTCTTATCTAACAGAAATATATACTTTTAAAAAATAAAATAGACGAGTAACTTTCAAATAAAAAACAATTAGTTAACTTATATTTTTAATCTCCTTCAAGTGAAGAAAACTATGCTTAACAATTTTATTAAGGTTAATTTATAATTTAACAGTAACAAGCCCTCTCGTTTCCCTCGTGGCTACAATTTTGAGATTTTAAAACTAAGGAAGTACAAACGTGACACACTTTGATATAGACTATATGTAAATGGTTTTTGATTTATATGTCACTTCTGAAATATTAATTATTACTTACTAGTATTGTTTTTTTCTTTTGTTTTGGTCAGCTGGACGGTGATGTGGGTTTGGTGAGTGGTCTGATAAGTCGCCACCATGGTCCATCATGGTTGTTTGTACATGAAAAGAAAGTTTCATGCAAGAAAAGAGTTTTTTTCAGTAGATAGATAAAGACATGTTTTACGGTGGTGGGACAAGCAGATTTTAAATGTGCTTCAAAGTAAAATAGTTGAACTTGAAAAAATATGGTAAGTCAACATATTTTTATATAATTTATTTTTAATATTTTTAATTTTTCAAAATAGAAACAGTGAAATTTTTATATAGAGGATAAATATTCATGCATAACAATATTGTGTTTTTTATGACAATGGATATAGTAGTTTTTAAGAGAATTGATGTTACCATTCGAAGAAGAGTAGCATAATAATTTATTGTCTATTTGCATGTTACTTTTTGAAATTATGAAAATAATATATTATCAAAATTTATGAAAGAAAAAAAAATGAAGTTTTAAGGCAAAATAGTAGTGAATACATTTTTCACAGAGTTATATATTAAATTTTTTTTTTTTTACACAAGAGTCATATTAACTAATCCCACGGGTAGTAACTATATTTTAAAAACATTAATTTTAATTTTTTTTTGAGATAGTATGTACAATTTTTATTAGAGCCATCTTCAGAAAGTATGTATGGTTTTTATTAGAGCCAAAGTAAGGTGTAAGTTAGTAACTGTTAAAGGGTGATAATCAATAGAGATTCTAGTTTATCAAGATTTAACCGTAACACATATTTAAGAAATCAAAATTTAAATAGGTCAAATTTTATATTGTGTACGATAGTTCGCCCTACATCTATTAAAGTATAACTCAGTTTTCAATATCAAATTGTTAATTTAAATACAATTAGCATTTCCTTTTTCATAGTATTATTTTAATTAATTAGAAAATTTAACTTATTTTCTGAAGACACTTGTTAATATATTAAATACAAAAATATTTTCTTGTGAATTAAAAAAAATGACTGCATTCCAAAACTTATTATTCATGAAAATTAAATTGGAATTTAAAAGGATCAGAACAAAATTATTTTAAATTTTATAATTTGAAATAAAAAGAAATTAAGGAGTTAATTTTATATTATTAATGTGTTTAAGACAAATTGGAAAACAATATTTAATTTATTTCTAGAATGATCACTTTGATATTATTGTCTCTTTGCATTCGGAATTAATTGCATGGTGTAGATAAAGTCATTAAAACACATTATGTGATGTGGCCATATGTGGAGAAGGATAGCTACTACCACAGGAGCAATTATGAGTTATATAACGTATTGATGAGGTGAAGGAGTTATATGTATTGATCATTGTAAGAAGAAAAAGTACATGGATATTACTTCGTTACCAAGCTTGTGATAACACTAATTTTGAAAGGAATCTTGACAAGAAAAAAATGTACTAATTTTGAAAATAGCATAATGTTTTATAGATAGACCTGACCAAGCATTGACAATCGATAGGGTTTATGCAAAATATTATAGCATATGGTCCTATACATGTGATTTAAAGACAATATTGTATTCGAACTTATACTCCTGTCACTAATATTTTTATTTATATTTGAATTTGACAGAAGTGCCCAAAAAATAGAGATTGAATTAAGATGAGTTTGTTCATAGAAAATTGTAAGAATTAAAAGTCAATTTTCACATATGAAGTTAATGTTTTGTGATGGAATAGAAAATGATTGAAGAGTATGAATTTGGAGTTGGTTATGGTTCCAATGCGGCGGACAAGGACGTGCAATATTAGTATTTCAACGCTCATGTCAGTTTGAGATTGAAAAATGACGTTTAAATAAGAAGAGATTTAAATATTTGTGAAGTGGCGCGCTTTACTCTTTAAATGAAAGAAATGGCTGACAATTGAATGCGTGTGATGTAACGTGAGATATTGTTGCCCGTCAAATTGATCCGGACAACTAGAAGAGCACAGACGTGAAATATTACATATTCCTTTGAGAAAAAGAGTTCAATTGTTCTGTGTCAAACACTATATTGGATCAGGGCCGGCCCAATCTGTTTAGAGGCCTAAAGCAAATTTTAAAGTGAGGTCTTTATAATGTATTTCAAAATATTAATTTTGTGGTTGTTAAGAGTTGAACTAAATATCAATAGGAAAAGAGGCCTATATATTAACAATTCAACTACAATAATATATAATAATATAAGTAATTCAAATGTCATTATTTATTTTTATATCTAAATAAAAAAAAAAATTTGAGGCCTTTTTTTAGCCCAAATTTTTGAGGCCTAAAGCCCTAGCTTTAGCAGCTTGGCCCTTGGGCCGGCCCTGTATTGGATCGTTATTGGATTTTTGCTTCTATGAACTTTGTAAGCAGCCCACAACAAAATTAAAATTAAACTATATGATGTTATGATGTTGAATTATTTAAAAACATTTCATTTATAAATGAATGCATTGTAAATGAATAGTATTATCTATTTAAAATTGTGCTACACTTTGTACCCAAAAAAAAATAAATTGTGCTACACCACACTTAATAGAAGTGTTTTTAAATTAAATTTTAAATTATTATTTATTTTTGGCATAATTATATCAGATGTCATTTAAGTTATTTTATTATAATAGGTTGGTCTTTTAAGTTTTTTTTGTAACAACTTGGTCATTTAACTTAACACATCTATGCACAATAACTCTTTTTTTTTTTTAAACTATTTTTTCAATTTTTGATTAAATAAATCACCCAAAATACATAAAATTGCAACAAAATGCATATATTACCATCTTAAATTTATAAAGTAGCATCTAAAAAATATCAAGTCAAATCATAATTCAACCAATTTTTTTTAAAGGATCAAGTTGTTAAAAAAAAATTTAAAAGACTAATCTGTTACTGATATAATTGTACCTTTATTTTATTCCATATTAAATTAAAACTATTAAAAATTAGGGTGAATAAAATGACTCAACTAATATATTTTAATTGAGTTAAATGAGTATAACTCGTTAACTCAAAGTTCAATCACTAATACAATGTTTATTTATATTTACATATTAATATAAATGAATTATTGATTTTTATAAATCAACAATTTAAAAAAATAACTGTTAAAATTTTATTTGCAGTAATTAATTAATTCTATAATAAAAAATAAATCAGACAATAATTTCAATTGATTATAACTTATCATACAATAATTTCAATCAAAAATAATTTTGATTATAACTTATATAATAGAGTGAATAAGGTGAAAATAGATTAGACAATGCAAAATTTAGAAGGTCTGAGTTTCGTCTTCAATAAATTTTTGAGTTATAAGTCTGATAAATGATTTATATAAACATCTGTCTTTGTCTGATATGATTGCTTTAAAAGTCTAACTTAATTTGAAGGTTTATTTAAAAATCAATCTCACATTAAAGTTTTCAGATAATGATCTATTTTACCTTTTTATTTTATTTTAAATAGAAATATAGTCTTTTGTGTATTATTTATCCTATATATATATATATATATATATATATATATATATATATATATATATATATATATAAAAAGTTTAATAGTTTAAATTTTAAAAATTTATTTAAACTATTATTTTGTCAAGTCAAATCAAACCTAAATAAGCCATATTATAAACCTGGTAATTAAGTTAGCCTATTGCTACCCTTAAGACCCTTGATTATAACTTCCAAATCTCTGTCTTATCTTTGTATTTATTTTTATGCGATATAAATGCTTTTTAAAACAATAATGTGTGAATTGATTATATAAACGCTTTTGTGTAAATTATATACGGTTTTATTATGACAAAATAATAATAAATTTTATTGAATTATAACTTCATTATTAGAAATTTATTTTAAAATTATATTTAATTATAATTTAACTGTAAAATTTTAAATTAACAGTAATTTATTTTGTACTAAGGTCATCATTGGAAAAGAAATGGTTTATTAAAGAGTAATGCTATTCATACACCACTTTCTACACCAAATACTTACACCCAACACTACTCACCGTATTTATACGGTGAATAGTGTTTTTTAAATAAAAATATATATTTTATGAACAGTAAAATATTATTATAATAATAAATAATTTTTTATTTTTTTAAATTTGTGTAATTAACCAACTTTATAACTTCATTAACCAACAATTTACATTGCATTAACTAAATTTGATGACTATTGTAAAGTACTGTTCATGGGTGTGAGAATAACATTATTCAAATTTGGTTAATGCAGTGTAAAAATTTGGTTAATACAATAATGAAGTTGGTTAATGCAACATCTAGGTATTAAAAATAATTTTTAGCAGTCACCAAACTTGGTTAATACAGTAATGAAGTTGGTTAATGCAAAATCCAGGTATTAAAAATAATTTTTAGCAGTCATCAAACTTGGTTAATACAGTGTAAAAATTTGGTTAATGTAATATTGAACTTTGTTAATGCACGTTTGTACATGAACAGTGTCGTCCGTAATTTTAAAAATAAAAAATATTTTTTATAAATATTATTATTTTATTTTAAAAACACTGTTCATCGTATAAATACGGTAAACAGTGTTTAGTGTAAGTATTGGGTGTAGGAATTGGGTGTAAGAGTAGCATTACTCTTTATTAAATGTGAAAACTTTGATTAAACCATTATTTTCAAGGTTTTTAATAGGCTGGTCCCTACGTTTGCATCGTGGCTACAGTTTTGAGATTCGAACATGACAATTGACAAATATATAAATCATTGCTGGAATATTATTATTTATTACAGTATTGCTTTGTTTTCTTGTGTTGTGGTTGGAGGTGACGTGTGTTTGGCACGTGACTTAATTACTTACCATGGCCTACTAAGTTTATCAGATATGAGATGGTGTTTTTAAATATTAGTAGTAGTGTCCTCGGACATTTGGTTAAACATCTTAAATAAAGAAAATATTATAAATTTATATTATTAAATATATATATAATATTTTTTAAAAAATTAATTATTTATGTTTTCAATACTTTGAATACATATATTTTAAATAAAAACATATTTTTTTTATTTTATTAAACAAAGCTTAATTATTTTTTTAATCCCTTAATCAATGTTCCCGAAGACACTTGTTAGCATTATCTTTATTTATTATAAAAATTTTTAATCGAAATGCAATGATAGTAGTTAATCACAGCCATTAAATTTATTAATGAATAATGAACAAGTATTTGCATTATTTAAGTATAAATATTTTTTAAAAGTACATGTAGTAAATACAATTTATTAAATCTACTTAATGTTCCCTCGTTCCCCTCGTGGCTACAGTTTCTGATTGCGATCCATATGAAAAAGACATTCGAACGTGACACATTTGGATAGGCTAATATGTCATTTCTAGAATCTTGTTAGAGTATTGTTTTGTTTTCTTTTGTTTTGGTTGACTTGGTACGTGGCTTAGTAAGTCACCACCACCATGGTCCACAATGTTTGTTTCTAATTAATTTTCACACATGCTGGAGTGGAGAGAGTATCATTCATTTAATAATTGATATGGAAACAAAAAAAAGTTTGATGCTATTATTACTGTTATTATTATGTAGAGCTGTGAAATAAACTATTTTCTCGGTTCATTTTAAGCGTCATTTTATAATTTAATGTTGTAATTTATTAATTATACTCTTATTTTCTTAATAATTCCACCTTACATTTTTTAATTGATTATTGTAAAAAGAGAGTGTATGATTGAATTTATTTAGTAAGAGAAAAATAAATAAGGATATAATAGAAAAAGTAATTCTAACATTTCACTATCTTGGTTGAAGAGTTTTATGCTAAAATGGGCCTATTTGTTTCAGCTTTAAAAAAATAGATTTTTTCTTTGTATTTTTGAAAATAGATTTTCCAAAACTGTTTTTTAAAATATTACAACTTTTGTTATATTCGTTTTTTTCTAAAATGAAACACTAATTTTGACATCCTAGAACATACACATAGATTATTGAAGATAAAAACTTTGTCCAAATTGCAATTTTTTCAAAAAATTGTATTTCAAAAATGATTTTTATGAAAATCTATTTGAAATAGCTTCAAAATTAAGTGATTTTTTTTAAAATTTTGATATCCAAATTTGTTTCCCATAAATATATGAAATACCTAAAATTACATTTTAAGAATAACTATTCAAACAAATTTCATTTGAAGCATTTATAAAAAGTTTCTTTGTAAATTTTTTTTCACAAAATTTTGTAACACTATAAAAATTATTTAAAAAAAAAAAACTAAAACAAACGGACCCAAAATGACACTTAAAAAAGAACGGAGAAAGTAATATTTAAAACCTCTATTATTTGACTCCACTAAAGTTCTAATTATATCAACTCCCAACTAATAAAATTTCTTTTAGGTTCCATAATTTTAGATTCTCGGCTTAATGTATTTATTGTTGAACCTGATTAATAGAGCCTTATTTTCTTTCAAATATTTCATGTGTGCTATAATTTTTTTTCGGTTACATCACTTTTGCAAGTTGATTTTTTTTCTTTCGAAAATACAAAAAATCAAGTTTTTTAAAATACAAATAATTATTTTTTTAGAAAAACGAAAAAAAATTGTTTTTTAGAAAAAAGAAAAAAATTTTAGTTTTTCACAAAAAGAAAAAAGTTGTGTTTTTTCAAAAATTCGTAAAATCGAGTTGTCACAAAACATCCTTTAAATGAGTTATAAGTGTTAATAGAGATGTTTTCAACCATTTAAGCTATGTATTTTTTTAAAGATTATTTCCACATATTTCATAGTTTTCTAACTAATATTTCGTCCAGAGTAGTTATGTGCAATAACTAGTAGTTGAGATGTATTCTGCCTATGCTGTAAACGTAACAATGGTTGCTTGTCTTATACTATTCTAGGATATAAGGTTTTCACCTCTGAATTGACAACTTCCACTAGTAGATTTTCTCTCAATTATATCTCCAAAATAGTCAGCATCACAAATTCCAACTAGCTTGTAATTTAGGGAATGCTTATAACACACTCTCAGGTTTGTCGTTCCTTTTAAATACCTAAAGATTCTTTTAATAGTAATTAAGCGAGTCTCTCTAGGATCTGATTGAAATTTTGCACAAAAATAAACACTATATAGCATATCTGGTCTAGAAGTTGTTAAGTAAAGTAAAAAGCCAATCATACTTCTATATAGCTTCTGAAAGACTTTAGTGCTGCTTTCCTCTATGCTCATATTGTATATAGGATGTATATAAGTAGCCATGATCTTGCAATGTTCTACCTTGAATTTCTTCAGAAGCTCCTTTGTGTACACTTGTCCCTCATATTAGATATATTATTTTATTTCTCATCAACTCAAGTAGATTACAGGTACTATAAATAATATAACTTTTTACCGCACGTAATACAAAATTGAAGTATAATACTTATACGTGTCATGTTTTTTTTTAAAATTATTTCGTCGGTTTTATTAGAAAATCGAGGGGTACTCTAATTCAGTGTACATGCTTCGAATTTCAACGACTGTAGTTTTTGTTTTTATTTATTCAACAATATAACCTTTCTATTTATTTTAGTTTTTATTTAATTATTAAATATCTATTATATTGATTTCTCTAATAATCGAGGGGTATGATACCCAAATTTAACTATAAAAAGATTCATTCACTAAATTTTATCCTAAGCTTAACTCATATATTCAGCCGATCCATACTTGTACACATCATTCTTTGGAATGAATTACAAGACAGAATTTTTTTTTGATATTCTTTGTTGTTCTTCTGACATAATGGTGTTGTTTTTGTTGTTGTTGTTGTTGGTGGTGGTGTTTTCAACTCTTGTCAATGTTGAATGGTAAAAGGAAACATTTTTATATTTTGGAATAACTTTTCAATATTGTCAATCAAAGAAAATATTCAATTATAAATTTCTTTCTTTGGTTGACAATATTGATAAATTTATTCTTAATATTATTGCAATTTGTTTTAAATAAAGTTTTTTGTTTGATTATTTCAACACACACAAAAATCGGTGAATGATAAAAAAATTAAAAAAGAAAACAATACGGGTTTCTTTTAATTTTTTTCATTCACCTTTTTTTTTTTGCAATAGATGTAATCTACTACCTCGGTTGATTTAGAAACTAAGGGGAAAAAAATCCTTATTTTAGTTTATTTTTTATTTAAAAGAACTAACATCTGTCCTAAATTTATGGTCAAAATCGAGGGGAACAGTGAGTCAATTTTGTCTCAATATATCTTTGTCGTCCACTTATAAAGAACAATGCTCAAATATTGCCAACACATCAATCCACAAGAAACCACATTCAATCAGAACGCGAACACCACCACTATATATCTAGAACGCTACATTGTGAAACTCAAAGATTAATAATGAAAGAATTTGTCATGAAAACAATGAAACTTGAAGAAGCTTAAAAATGTTCTCTGTCATGAATTGCAAAAGCAAGAAAAAATTGGCCAAGGTTGATTTTCTTACATAATCTCTTATCATTTAACAGGAACAAATGCATGAAATATCTAATATTTGTTCTTCTTAAAGATTCAATGAAACGATGATCCATTATTTGATCTTCACTCTATATTGACAATGATGACGATGAATCCGATTCATAATTTGTCAAACTTTTGTGCATATAAATTGAAACAAAAATAATGCAAAATAAGAAACTTTGTATATTAATAAAACAAAGAAATTATATGTTTTACTTTCGTTATTCTAATAATCAATAGATAAATTAGTATCTTAAAAAACGAATAAAGATTTATTGTGGATCAAACCCACTACAAATTCAACATTAATTTCTCCTCGGTAGAGTTTCAACAAAGACGTATAGTGACACACATTTTATGACACCTTTGTTACTTTGTCTTTGAAACTGAGGTAACACCTCATATCCAACTGAGATTAAACATGTTTTTTCTAGTGTTGTAATAAATTATTTTTATTCTATTTATTATGATTTACTTTCTCCGTTTTTTATTTTACGAAATTTTTTATAATTATCGTTTTTCTTAAACCAATAAATCTCATATTATTAATAAAAAATAACGCCTTGCTTACTTTAAAATTTGGTTTTGCAAGTTTTATGCTATTTTTTTGGTGATAGCCAATTGGACTAAATGGTTTTTAGCCCGTTTGATCGATGTAATCTATGTCATCTAAATCAAATCGTTAGGGTTTGTTGAATGTGATTTATTTAGTATCCTAGGTGAGTTTTATCGTCATTATGGGTGCAGTTACTGTGCATAGATAAAAATCTATGCACCATGCATAGATTATTATGGACCCTTGGATCATTGGATCAAATTCTAGACATCACTTGTTATTACTCAATACTCAATACTCATCACTCAATACTCAATACTCAATACTGGATTAAAAACATGATCCAATAATTTATGTTGGCTTATGAATGGTGCATAAATAAAATCCTTATGCATATTAGCCAAAGCCCGTCATTATGGTTTTTTACTTTTCATGTTATCCATTTCCAATATGCCTAAGCAATCATTGTACACCTTAAAGTTCCTCAATCCTATTATTCTCTCCACCATGAGAGCATGAATGATGGTTCGGGCCTTCGCTGCCATATGAATAGGGTATCCTTTTTGCTGCCAAGTGGTTTTAGCTTCAATCTCACCATTCTCGCTCTCAAACATCGCACCCAAATTCTATTTTGTGCCCACTGTCATGTTTGCACCTGTACTGATGAAGCAAATGGCTCCATCATTGTCTTATTAAGTGAGTTTGTGGTTATATAAATTTTGTTCACATTGAGCTGTGTGTTGAGCATTCCATCTTTTGTTCTTTGTTGCATAATAAGATAAATTTACATAATTGAAAAAATAGTGAACAATAAATATTTAAGATTTTAATTAAATTGTGATTCAATTTTTTTTTCTCAAAATAACTTATAAAAAAAAGGAGGGAGTAAGTTTCTATTTACTCAATTTATATATATATATATATATATATATATATATATATATATATATATATATATATATATATATATATATATATATATATATATATATATATATATATATATAGTTTTCTATTAATTATTTTCAATCAAGTGGTTAAAAATATTAACTAATAGTTTTTTGTCTCCCCATTTAATTACTTATTATTTTTAACCATTACATTAAAAAAAATTAATGATCAAGATGTGGAGTAAGTTATAGTAATTTACTCCTGGAGTAAATATATCCCTCCTATATAATAATTTAAGTTAAATTTTTTTGCATGTAATTGTTAAATTTAAGTTTTTCATTTTTAATAATTAAGTAAGAAAACATATTATTTTTTTAGGTTTTAAGTTTATGACCTTACCATTTTTTGTGTTACTTTCTTCCATCACCATGGAAACATGGTGTGAATCTATACAGATTTATGTCAGCCAGCCTGAAAGCTACCATTCAATTATTTGCTTAAAAAAGTTTGGTACTATCTTTTATGTCACCATGGCAATTCTATTTCTCTTGAAGAAATAATATTATAAAATTTTTCACGAGCAGCACGATGCTCCAATATTAAAGTTTGTTAAATGTGATATTTTCTCATCGGGAAAGTTCCTTGTCATCTTATATATAGACAAAACTACACATACACACTTCTCCTCCGCGTTTCAAATTGAATCATACTTTTCACCTTCATTTTCTCAAATTCATTCACCTCCACTAGATGATGGAAATATCGGTGAATGCTACTAAGCAGAAAAAATATATGATTCTATTTATAATTTCCCTAACCCTTTTATTTATAGATTGATTTAAGTGTTGGAGTTAGGGGTGTTCAAAACCAAACCGGCCTAATAGAAAACCGTAAAATCGAACCGAAACTGTAAAAAACTGCATTTGGTTCGGATGTGTTTGGGCTATTTTTTAACAAACCGCGCGATTCAGTTCGGTTTGCGGTTTATATTTTACAAATCGAACCAAACCAAATCAAACCGCATTATGCTACAACTCCCAAACTTCAATTAATTTATATCCAACCCAAACTTAAACCTATTATGCCTTAGCCTTACAATTACAAATGATTTTCTTTTCCTCACACTTAAAGTTTCAGTTTAAGTCTTCTTAAATCTCTCCTAGCGGTATTGCGTCTTCTTTTCATCTTCTTTTTAAAGTACATATGATCTCTTCTTTTCTAGTCTTTTATTTTGTAAGTTCTCTCTTGGAATTACGTTTTTAATGTTCCTCTTCTTATCCAATCTCTCATCTCTTATGCTCTTTCTTTTTCATCTTCTTTAATTTTTCATCTCCTTTTTTTTTTTATTTCATTATAATGTTTTTTTATATTGTTTTATGCCACTTTTATCTAATTTTATTTTTGTATATTAAATGGAAAGTTGTTATCCAAATATGATGAATTTTGTTGTTATTTGATAACGCATAAATGACAAAATACAAAGTTATGTTGTCATCTATATATGTATGTATGACTCAATAAATTTTTGTAAAAAAACCGAACTAATCCAAACCGCATTAGTTTGGTTTGGTTTGGTTTGGTTTTATTTCTAAAAGCCAACCGAACCAAACCGAACCGCACACTTTTTCTCTTGCGGTTCGGATGATTTTTTACGTAAAAACCGCCCAAACCGCACCGCGAACACCCCTAGTTGGAGTACTTACATGTCCACTTTTTGAAACCGTATCGGAGTAACTTGCACCAACGTATCAAGAATTTGTATCAACAATTTTAATTTCAAAATAGAACATTGACGTCGTAAGTGGAGATCGATTTCTAATTCCAAAAATTTTCACAATTAGATATCTTTTGATTCAATCAGATCTCTCCTAAGTCAATCAAATCTCTCCAGATTCAATCAAACCTCTTTTAATTTTATTAGGTCCCTCCTGATTCAATCAAATCTCCTCCAATTGAAACTTCAACCATTATAAGAGACACACGAAGATGAAAATTGCTTTGAATTTCATTCTCGGAGATTCTTCAAAATCCTCCAATGAGGAAGAATATCCATTACGAGAATCTCTTAAATCAAGATCTCTATGTGAGAAGTGAAAAGGTGATAGACCAATCCAAGGGTCCCAAGACCATGAGAAGGTGGATGGAACTTCGAATGCGACACTTCCGCTGATCATTACTTCTTCCATCGCTAATCACTCTGTCTCAGAGATCCTCGTAGACGACGGAAGTTCCTGCAACCTGATATACTTAGTAATCTTCACAGAGTTGGACTTAAGAAATCAAAATTGGAGGCCTTGGAAATATTTATCCAGAATTATCGTGTCCACAGAGATGGTGAGAATGCCATTCAACAGTTTCTATGGTTTCGAACTCGGGTTTGAATGAACAAAAGGTAAAATGATATAGGAAGGAAAAAATAAACACATTCTTAGAAGAGAAATAACTTATCAGGCATGCAAATATACTCACTCGTCACAAACTTAAACTTATCGACTAGTTGCACTCAACCCACGATACTCGTCATTATCATCATGTGTCTCTCACATCAGCGTCCATCTCTGGAGCATCTACGAGATCAACTCACAATCAAGGTTATCTCTAACGCAAAGCTGCGAGAACATCCGTATTCTCGCATCGGCGATCTCTCGCGCGCTGCTCAAAGACGAAAGCATTAAGCTTCAACACACAAGTGATTGTCAGTTCTAAATCTATCTCTAGAGTTTAGAAATTAACAGAAATCTATCCCTAATCAGAATCTGTGAAGTTTATCTCTAAAGCAACACAAATTCTAAACATAAATGTAAAAAGATCAAGGAAGATAAAAATAACGATTCGTAAAGCAAGTTTTATATAACGCAGTGAGCGATAAATATACATAAGATTCGAGTAAATATACAAACAAAACCCAACACAAAAGACATACACGGAGAAGAGATAAATCAAACATCTCGCGAGTTGTCAGCTTTGATTGATGAGAAATCCACCTTCGATCATCCAAGTGCATGACCCAGTATTGTTTTCTAAGCTAATTCTTTCTAAGAATGAAGGTGATAAAGTTTGGGAGCAAAATCCCCAAAACCCCATAACCTAAAATGTCTAAAATGAAGAGAATATAAACAAAATTCTGCGCAGGCTCGCTTAGCGAGCTCAGTTGGCTAAGCGAGCAACACTTATTACACAAAATATATAGTACAGTAAAAGTAATCTCGCTTAGCGAGCTAGCCTCGCTCAGTGGGCTCGGCTGGCTCACCGAGCTTAAAAAATCTGCAACTTTTTGTTTTATTCCAGATAGCGCGATGGGGGTCCGCTTAGCGAGCTTTATGTATAATTTTCCTTATTTAGCTCTAAAACTATGTAATTGAAGCCGTGCCTTCGCCACTTTATTCCTCGAGGCTCTGATATGCATAAATACCTATAAAATAAAGGAAAAACTATCAAACGGTACACAAAATGAATTAAAACTCAAGTATGCTAATATATACACAAAATTTGGGATTTTATTACAAAAACCAAAGATTAGAATCGATAAGTGCCACAAATATATACTTAAAATATCGACATTTTGGCACTTATCAACATCCATAAAAACTTACCCCTATGATCATCCATATTTTAATCACGAGAATTTCTAAGTTATTTTTATAAAAAATCTAGATAAATATCCGTGACACCTATTTTTGTGGCGTGCGCATCTAAACGTTTTTCAGGCACGGATAAGCATTTTGATCAAGAGCGTTACGCCTTATCACGCGACGCCGCATCTTGATTGTTACTCAACTGATATCATGTTACCTTATCAGTGGCGCCTTGAACTCAGTTGTTTAATAATCCGCTTTTGGATGTCGAATCATTATCTTTTGATAAGGTCGACATTTATTTTTCCTTTGCTTTCCCAACTAACATAGACATGGACTAGAATTCGAGTTCGAAAATAAAGCAAACCTATATTTCTCGTGGTTATAAATGGATAACTCAAGAAAGTCAACTTCAGCTAAGGTACTCGCCCTCAAGCTAAGGGACTCACCTCCCATTAAGAATACTGTTAACGGACTCACCCTTAATCTAAGGAACTCGCCTCCTATTAAGAAGGTCGCCTTCAGCTGAGGGACTCACCCTCAAAGCTAAGGGACCCGCCTATTATTAAGAAGACCGCCTTCAACTACAGTGATATATTTATGAGAGTTTCAAATAAAGGCAACACAAGGGTCCCCGCTTCAAGTGATGTCGCCTTGGCGCCGCATTTGCATAACACGGGGGCTCACTCTCAGGATAGACGTGTACAATACCATTATCTCTACATAACTAGTCAAATAAATTGATTCATACCACGAATCCTTGAAAGATTGACCATCAACCGTCTTCCTCAGTCAAGTGGGAGCAGTTACCACTTCTTAGGATTAGCTGAACCGTAGGCCATGGGTCTTTATAAATATCTGACCCTTTGAGGATAAGGGGCATATCATTACACCATAAGCATAACTCTTATACATATAGCCTTCATCTCATGTGTGATATCCGTATAATTTACATGAATATGTTATTTTTTAATAGGGATTAAAAATAAAAATTTAATATAGTTTGGAGCATCAAGTTTTTGGTTTGGAGGTGGTCTTCATATGGCAATATTACTCATTCCAATTGTTGTTTTTACGATTTCTACAAAGATCCTTTGTATTTCATGTCGTAATTGTAATTGGTTGTAATATTGTTTTTTTGTAGGCTTTGAGCCGTGTATTCTGTACATGGGTTGGGGAACCCTTTGTTTCCCTTTCAATATATCTCTTGCTTTCAAAAAAAAAAGATGGGTTGCTTAACTTACATGAATATAAGCCAAGAAAATTCATGAGAATTAAAAAAAACCCGCATTTAGCCCTTCTATTTGTTATGCTTAAATATAATAATCAGCCAATGATCATGTCAGTTTTAGTTATATTATTTTACATCTTTCATAGTATTTTAATATAGATACGTTGTCTTACTTATTGAAGAGTAATTCAATATTCAGAAGATGGACTGATCTTCTGATGGTTACTCAGAAGATAGTATTGACCAGAAGATGCTGTCTGGGTCCCATTAGCTTAGCTGTTTAGTAGTAAGGGTACTTTAGTATTTTGTAGTACTGTTTGTACTTTAAGACTTGTTCACTAAGTTTACTGTTTTAGGGCTTATGTGGCAAGATTTTCTTTTCTTATAAATAGCCTTGTAGTAGCTGTCATTTATTAACAACGCAAGTAGAATACAACATTTATTCTCTCATCTCTTTTGCGCCGTTATTCTATTATTCTCTTTGTCACCATCTTTATTCTTTGTGCACCAACAATTGGTATCTAGAGCTCCAGTTCCAAACACAGGGAAACACGAGTGAACGTGAGTTTGTGTGACTGTGTGATTGATTTTGTTTCTGGGAAACAAAGTTGTGTTGAATCACATTTTTTTCTTGATTGTTTGTGGGTTGGGAAACACTGTGTGAGTGTGAGTGAAATCTGTTTTTGTCTGCACAAGTTTAAAGATGAGTGGAAGCAACTTGAATACCAAACTTCCAGTTCTTGATGGTAAAAACTGGAATAGATGGATGATTCAAATGCGTGTATTATTTGGTGCTCAAGATGTTCTAGATCTTGTCACTGGAGAATATATTCCGGTTGCAGCGGATGCAACGGAAGAACAAAGAGAAGCGCAGAGAGAGACGAAGAAGAGAGACCAAAAGGCGTTGTTCTTCATCCATCAGTGTGTGGATGTGAATGTGTTTGAAAAGATTGCTGATTCTATGACGTCAAAGGAGGCGTGGGATATACTGGTCAGGTGTTACGGTGGTGACGTATCAGTGAAGAAGGTAAAGCTTCAATCCCTGAGAAAGCAATATGAGAATCTCAACATGAAGAACAATGAGAAAGTCTCTGAGTATATCTCTAAAGTGATTGTGATCACTAATGAGATGAAGGCTTGTGGAGAAACTCTTTCTGAACAAGTAATCATAGAGAAGATATTGAGGTCACTTACTCCTCAATTTGATTATATTGTTGTATCCATTGAACATTCTAAAGATCTGGAAACCATGAGAATAGAAGAGTTGCAAAGCAGTTTAGAAGCACAAGAGTTGCGTCTGACTGAGAGAACTTCTGAGAGAGAAGTTGAGCAAGCTCTGAAGGCTTCTTTTGTCAAGAAGGACCAGAAGCATAGACGTGGTGATAGATTCCATAAGGAAGCCTCAACTTCTGATGATAAGAGATATCAGAAGGGAAAGGATAAGAAGAAAGTTCAATGTTATTGTTGCAAACAGTTTGGCCATTTTGCTAGAGACTGTTTGGCAAACAAAGGAAGGAGATCAGAAGAAGCAAATATAGCCAGAGGAGGATCAGATGATGAACCTGTGCTATTGATGGCTTCAGAGTCGGACAAAAGATGTTCGTCAGAATGGTGGTATATGGACACTGGGTGTTCAAATCACTTGACTGGAAACAAACAATGGCTGATAGACTTTGACTCGGAAAGGAGGACAAAGATCAGATGTGCTGATGATAAGTACCTATATGCAGAAGGTATGGGAAATGTCAAAGTCAAAGTGAAGAATGGAAAGACTGTTCTGATCAAGGATGTTTGGTATGTTCCTGGAATCAGAAGCAATCTGATGAGTGTAGGTCAGCTCATTGAGAAAGGTTTCTCAGTTGTTATGAAGAATAACCTCTTGAAGTTGTATGATTCCAATTAGAAGTTGATTATGCAATCTGAACAGGGAAGCAACAGAACATTCAAGGTGAATGTAGAAACAGCTGAAATAGAGTGTCTGAGTGCTGAAGGCTCAGAGGGTGATAGTAAGCTGTGGCACAAGAGGTTGGGGCACTTGAACTATAGAAGCCTGGGGCATCTAAGTTCTAAGAAACTTGTACATGGCATTCCAAAGATTGTGAAGCCTGAGAAGTCATGTGAGGTATGCATGAAAGGCAAACAACCCAGATTGCCATTTGTATCAGAAGTTGCTCCAAGAGCAAAGCATGCTCTGGGAGTAGTGCACTCTGATGTGTGTGGACCATTTCCAGAACCTTCACTTGGAGGAAATAGGTATTTTGTGTCTTTTGTGGATGAGTTCACAAGAATGACGTGGGTAACTCTCATTAAGTTTAAGAATGAGGTGTTTACAGAATTCCAGAAGTTCAAGGTGAAGGCTGAGAAGCAGAGTGGTCAGAAGATAAAGATTCTCAGAACAGATGGTGGAGGCGAGTATAACTCTACAGAATTCCAGAAGTTCTGTGATGATAATGGAATTGAGCATGAAGTTACTGCTCCTTATACTCCTCAACACAATGGTCTTGCTGAACGTAGAAACCGTACTTTGCTTGATATGACGAGAAGTATGCTTAAAGAGAAGAAGCTTCCTCATAATCTATGGGGAGAAGCTGTTGCTACTGCAGCATATGTGCTCAACAGGTGTCCAACGAAGAGGCTGAAGGAAATTGTTCCTTTAGAGAAGTGGACTAAAGAGAAACAGAGTGTTAGTCATCTGAAGGTTTTTGGTTCTGTGTGTTACAAACACATTCCAGAAGCAAGAAGGAAGAAGCTGGATGATAGAAGCAAAGTGATGTTATTGGTGGGGTACCACAGTACAGGTGCATATAAGCTCTATTGTCCAGAGACTAACAAAGTTGAAGTCAGCAGAGACGTCATTGTGAAGGAATCAGAAGTTTGGGATTGGAAAGAGTCTCAACCAACTTCTGATGTAGAGATAACTTTTGAAGAAAAGTTAGAGTCAGAAGATGAATCTTCTGAAGATGAGTCAGAAGGAGAATCTGATTCTGATCCAGATTCTGATGATGATCCAGATTCTGGTGGTAGTCATGATTCTGGAAGGGAAAACTCTGAAGACATAGGGTCTGGAGGACAAGCTTCTGGAGATGATCATGGAGGTGGTGACTCAGGAGTAGCTGACTCTGAAGTAGCTCAGCGACCACAAAGAGTCAGAACTATACCAAGAAGGTTTGCAGATTTTGACATGTTGCACGACACAGAAGTTGACTCAGAAGGAGAGGTCATTCAGTGTGCTATGTCAGTAGATTCTGAACCAGTGAGTATAGAAGAAGCGCTCAAGAAGAAGGTCTGGCTGAATGCCATGAAAGAAGAACTTGAGGCTATAGAAAGAAACAAGACTTGGAAGCTGACAGAACTTCCAAAGAAGAAGAAAGCCATCAGCGTCAGATGGGTTTTCAAGGTAAAGCTGAAGCCAGATGGATCAGTTGGTAAACACAAAGCGAGGCTAGTGGCTAGAGGTTTTCTTCAGAAACCTGGACTAGATTACTTTGAGGTGTTTGCTCCTGTAGCTAGACATGAAACAATCAGACTGGTGATTGCGTTAGCTGCGAACAGAGGTTGGTCCTTGATGCATCTGGATGTAAAGTCTGCATTTCTGAACGGTCCATTACAAGAGGAGGTATATGTGTCACAACCCCCTGGCTTTGTGAAAAAGAATAAGGAAGGGATGGTGTACAAATTACACAAAGCTCTGTATGGATTGAAGCAAGCACCCAGAGCTTGGAATTTGAAGATTGATTCATTTTTCAAGAAGCAAGGGTTTCAGAAGTGTGAGATGGAATATGGAGTTTATGTGCAACATTCTGGAAGCAATATGATTCTGTTGTGTCTTTATGTTGATGACATATTGCTTACGGGGAGTTGTCCAGAAGATCTGATGAAGTTCAAGAAGGTGCTGATGAATGAGTTTGAGATTACAGACCTTGGGAAAATGTCATATTTTCTAGGGATGGAGATTCTGTACTCAGAAGATGGTATCATTCTGCATCAGCTGAAGTATGAGTTAGAACTTCTGAAGAAATTCAAGTTGGAGAATTGCAAAGCTGCTGTTACACCGTCAGAAGTGAATCAGAAGTTGGACTCTGATTCTGAAGGTGAAGATGTTGATGCTACGGTATTCAAACAGCTGGTTGGTTCTCTAAGGTATTTGTGTAATACCAGGCCTGATATATGCTATGCAGTTGGATTGGTTAGTAGGTTCATGAGTAAACCTAAGTGGTCCCATTACCAAGCTGCTGTCAGAATCTTGAGATATGTCAAGGGAACTCTGAAGTTTGGCATATTGTTTCCTTCTGGGAGAAAGGAAGAATCAGAGTTATTGAGTTATTCTGATTCTGATTGGTGTGGAGACAGAGTTGATAGAAGGAGTACTTCTGGATATTTGTTCATGTTTCTGGGAGGCCCTATCTCTTGGAGTTCCAAGAAGCAACCTGTTGTTGCTCTATCAACCTGTGAAGCTGAGTACATCGCAGGCGCTGTAGCTGCATGTCAAGCTATGTGGCTTCTGAATCTATTAGAAGATCTGAAGATTAGAGTGAAGAAGCCTTTGAAGCTGATGATTGATAACAAGTCTGCAATCAATCTTGCCAAGAATCCGGTGTTACACGGAAGAAGCAAGCATATTGAGACTAAGTATCATTTCTTGAGAAGCCAAGTCCAGAATGGAACATTAGAAGTTGTGCACTGTAGCACTCAGAAGCAAGTGGCAGATGTTCTGACGAAGGCAATCAAGACGGATCAATTTCTGCTCTTGAGGGATGGAATTGGCGTTGTCAGCTTTGATTGAAGAATATGAATTAAGGGATGGTATTGAAGAGTAATTCAATATTCAGAAGATGGACTGATCTTCTGATGGTTACTCAGAAGATAGTATTGACCAGAAGATGCTGTCTGGGTCCCATTAGCTTAGCTGTTTAGTAGTAAGGGTACTTTAGTATTTTGTAGTACTGTTTGTACTTTAAGACTTGTTCACTAAGTTTACTGTTTTAGGGCTTATGTGGCAAGATTTTCTTTTCTTATAAATAGCCTTGTAGTAGCTGTCATTTATTAACAACGCAAGTAGAATACAACATTTATTCTCTCATCTCTTTTGCGCCGTTATTCTATTATTCTCTTTGTCACCATCTTTATTCTTTGTGCACCAACATTACTAAATATTATATAAAAATAATATTATCATATAAAATTAGCATGAAAATAATATAGCATCTGAACTTTCTATAGAATATTCTCTGCACTTTTTTGTTACATATTTTGATTCTTGAAAAGCTCATGAACTATAAAAAATTGAGCACATTAAAATACATTGCCAACTTAAAAAAAAAAAAACTTAAACATGATACTTTATGTCTCTTATGTTAGATACTTAATAAATTGTGTTTGAATGGGTTCTTAGTCATTTTTTTAGAGGTGAAAATTTCTTCTTCATGTCCTTTTGTACAGCTTACAAAACCACAACTTCGATCTCATAGAACTAAGACTAAACCGGTTTGGATTGGTCGAGAACCACCGAATCGGGCTAAGAGTCCGTGAGATCCCAGCCATTGAATTTTAAATTTATTTATTTGTGTGTCATTTTTTCAAATTTTCTCATTAGAAACCTCTTTACTTATAAAAAATATAAAAATACATAAAGGGTGAGATGGGATAAGGTATGGAGAAGAAGATGAGGTGTTTTTTTACATAGTTAGGTCACATAAATGGTGAGGTTTTTCTTCTTCTCCATAATCTTTTGCATGTGCCCTTGCGGTGAAAAGGAGACTGAGAGTTACGTAAGGTTAGGAGAAGATGTAGGCAGTGGGTTAAAGGAAATTGAGAGGTGGAAGAGGGAGTGGGTAAAAATTCTATATTGTAACAATTTTCTGGTAATCTTTTTTTTTTTTTGACAAAAATTTTCTGGTAATCTTAATTATCCACATATAATGGAAATTAAGATGTGGGAATCCACATTCTTTACCTCTATTTAGTTAAAATATTCTTTACTTCATTACTCATAATTAAACTATAATTGGTCTCACATTTACCCACTTTGTGTTACATCAATGAAGTCGAATGATAAATAAAGAGGATAATGAGAAATCAAAATAGTGAATCTTGAGAGGAAAAATCATAACAAGAAAGGTAGCAAAAAATATTATATATATATATATATATATATATATATATATATATATATATATATATATATATATATATATATATATATATATATATATATATATATATATATATATATACTAAACTACAATAAAATTTAAATTAAAAATAATTTTGTTCATGGTAAAATTTATTACTTCACCAAATAATTTGAAGCCCAACTTAAAATTCGAAATAGATTTTAAAGAGCTTTAAGTTTATAAATTTATTGATACAAATTACTGTTTGAAGAACAAGAAATATACACTATGTATAGATAAGGTCTTCAAAAGCTTTTTTTTTTCCTTCAAGTATTCTTAAAGTTGATGCTCTTTATTTAAAGGTTCTGGTAAAGGAGAACACTTTTAAAAGTGTTGTAGAAGGTAGAAAAAGAAGAGCACTTTTTATTAATTGATTGGAAAAAGAATGTGCTTATAAATAATAGTGTTCTCAATAATTTCTTGATTTATTATTTTTAGAAAGAATTGTAGAGGGATTTATAAGCACTCTTGGTTTTTATTAGCGTGTTTAAATATGTTTTATATACATTATTATTTTTAGAAAGAATTGTATATAAAACATATTTAATAATATATACAAATTCATCATATAATAGAAAATAATACATTAATAATAAATATATAATTGAAAAATAATTTGTTGACAAATTTATCTTCCATTGCATCCTTAATTGATGGTGTATTCTTCAGCATCCTATTTAGGGATATACGGTTTCTTGGCAACTCGTAGTTAGATAAGAGGGGCTACATAAAATGAATTTACTAATAAAAGTTACATGTTCTTCAATTAACATTTCCATCTATTAGGTCATCATCAACACCAACTTTGACGTTCTTTAACATATTTAGTGGTGTTTTTAATTGTTGAATCTCCTAATTCCATACTTTTGTTACATATCTAGGTGTTTTTCTACTCTAACTCTTCAATCTCAAAATACTTTAATTTAAGAGTTTTTACTATCGTAAATACCTAAACAAAGTCAAATTAAAATATCATGACTCTCTTTTCTCGTTCTTCATAGTGAAGTTAACTTAAGACCCACCTCTTTCAATTGTGAAACATAAACATAATCTAAACTTGATTATATATAAGCTAAACATAACCAAAATAACCACAAATTATAATTTTTACTATAAAAAATACATACTTCGACGCCTACTTTCAGTGGCGGAGCCGGAGGGTGACTGGAGAAGGCCACGACCACCCCATTACTTAAAAAAAAAAATAATAGATTAAGTTGATGTGAATGATTCTATGTGTAATGCTATTATTGTGATACAAAGTGAAAAGTTCTTTTTTTCACTTATCAGTTCTGATAGCTTTATTGTTATGGTCCACAAAGATTAATCACCTAATTTATTGATTCTACCAGTGTTTTAAAAATCGGACTGAATCGGCCAGTCAGACCGAGAACCAGAAGGGTCACCGGTTTGGTCTGATTGTTGGACCAATTATGTTGTTGAACAGGTGAGAACCGGACAAAACCGGTCAAAAACAGAAAAAACCGGTGAAGCGGTGGTTCAAATGCATATCTTTTTTTCAACACAAAACGATGTCATTTTTATAAAAAAAATAAAAATAAAATATAATTATACTTTATTCAAGCTGTATTTGGAACAATTTCTCCCCTATTTACAATTGGATCTAATTCAAAATTTATTTAAATTTATATTTTCTATTATTTTATAGGGAGTGACGATTATATTTAAAATTTGAATGTAAAGAATAAACATGTGAAATTATAATATTTTGAAAATTTAGAACTTTGTAGGTGTCATGATATTTTTTTGAGACCGAGTCATCTGGTTCGATCGATTTAATAAATATATAGTTTTATAATAGAGATCGATTTATTCAATCGAGTTATTCGATTTAATCCAGTTTAGTCATGAGGTTCGACCAATGACTCAGTGATTCGACCAATGAACCAATGATTCAGTACCCTCACAAATTTGATGACCGGTCTGATTTTTAAAACACTGAATTCTATAGCTAGAACTCACATTACTATTCATCTCGGATAATACTTAATATTATGAAGGAACCAAAAAAACGAAAGGCATTAAGTAATCTGATCTATTGGTTATATTAAGAAAGTTGATGGTATTTCGAATGAAAAAGATGGATGAGTAGATGGCATTGTCTTCTAATACTATTCGTGAAATGAGAATTTGAGCTAAATATAGTTTTTTATGCAAAAAAAAAATGGGGAGCACTTTTGTTAAAAAAAACGTTCTCCTTTTTCTTCATGTGATTTTAAAAAATCAATATAGCGCTTTTGTTTAAAAGCGAACTCCTTTTTAAAAAAAGTTTTTGTAAAAGAAATTACTCTCATTTTACTGTACTTGATTCTAGAGACCATAATAATGACAAACATTCAAAAATGAAATATTTCAAAGTTCTATAACAATAAAATTCATTTGCATGGCTTACAGTTTTCAAACAAATTTAATCTCAAATTAGGCAATTTAAAAACTATTTTTCATGAACAAATCTTAAATGGTGAAACCAAAGTTAATGTCTTAGACTTATCTAACATTTAAAGAAATAATAATGAATCAATTGATGATTATATTAGTAGGTTATGTCAAATGAAAGCTAAAAGTATGGTTATGATTCCTTAATATGAATTAATTTCAATGGTTGTGACATGCATGAATTATGGAAATCGAAAGAAAATAGTTAATCAACAAATGAAAGATATGTTTCAATCGGCTAATAGTTCTAGAAAATTAAAAAATTAAATAATGAAAAAGGAAAAGTTAAAGAAACAAGAATGTTATCCTAAAAGAGATAAGGGACTATATGTAGCTTTGTTTGACAAAGAGGAAAGTATGGATCACAATTTGAATGATTGAGGTTATAGAAGTGTTAGTCATTTTGAATTAAAATCAATTCACCTTATAAATGTTCAAATTTATAACTCATAATTAGAAAAAATATTTTCAAATGCCCCTGGAAAGACTTATGGTTTTGATATTGTGAAGAAGATCTCTTCTACTTTGTTTGATTTTGATGAAGGCAAGTGTATATCAAAGAATAAAAAGATAAAGCCGTCGTGAAGATAGAACAATGGAAATCAAATAGAATAATTGGAATGATCATCATCTTAAAGGTATACATCACAATTCATTCTATCTATCTCTTTGAATGCTCAGAAAATAGGCCTCAAACATCATCTAATTTTTTTTAAAAAAATCATACATGAAAACCATTGAAACTAAGTTGCCAAATGTTGTATTTTTCATACAAATAGCAGTGATAGTCGATTACAACCTTGGTAATCAATTATCAGTTTCAAAATTTGAATATTTTTCAATGTTGAGTAGAGGTAATCAACTACACCCCTATGATAAAGGGGCATTTTGAGAAGAGATTTTCGGAACCAATGGGTGTTAGACCGCTTTTGAATGGTATTCATGTGAATATTTTGTCGGAAGAGGAAGCATCATCTTTGGAGTCCCCTTTTTCGGAGGAGGAGATTAGGGAGGTTATTTGGAATTGTGATGGAGACAAAAGTCCGGGTCCGAACGGTTACACCATGGGTTTTTACAAATCTTGTTGGCCTTTTTTAAAGAATGAGATTGTGGAGTTTATCAAGGAGTTTCATGAACATGTCGTTCTTCCCAAAGCGGTAACCGCTTCTTTCCTTTCCTTGATTCCTAAGGTTGATAATCTGACGTCTTTAGATGACTTTCGTCCAATTTGTCTCATATCTAGCATGTATAGGATTTTGGCGAAGTTGTTAGCTTCGAGATTAAAGCTAGTTGTGGGTAAGCTTGTTTCTAGAAGTCAATCCGCTTTTATTTCGGGAAGAAACATGTTGGATGGGGTGCTAGTTTTGAACGAGTTACTTGATTATTCGAAGAGATTTAAGAAGAATTGTATGATGGTTAAAGTGGATTTTGAAAAAGCCTATGATTGTGTGTCGTGGGACTTTCTTAGGTACATGCTTCGGAGAATGGGTTTTGGTCATAGGTGGAGGAAGTGGATCGAAGCTATAATCTTTAATAGTTCTATGTCCATCCTTGTTAATGGTAGTCCTACCGGAGATTTTGTTGTGACTCGGGGATTACGGCAAGGAGATCCCCTTTCTCCTTTCCTTTTTCTTTTGGTGGCGGAAGGGTTAGCAGGTATGGTTAAAGTGGCGGCGTCGTTGGGTGAGTTTAAAGGTTTTTCTTTGGATACTAATTCGAGATTGGAGATTCTCCAATTTGTGGATGACACCGTTCTCATTGGTGAGGATTCGTGGAATAATTTATGGTCTTTTAAAGCTATTCTTAGGGGTTTTGAACTTGCTTCGGGTCTCAAAGTGAATTTATCTAAGAGTAGACTTTTTGGAGTTAATCTTGAGCCGGAGTTTATCCAAGCGGCGTCCTCTTTTCTTTGTTTTGACATTGGTTCTTCTTCTTTTGTGTTCCTTGGTATTCCGGTAGGAGTTAATCCGAGGAGATGTGCGGTTTGGAGACCAATTGTGTCTAAACTCAAAAGAAGACTTGGAGGGTGGCATCACAAACATCTTTCTATAGGAGGGAGAGTGGTTTTATTGAATTCTATCTTGTCGAGCATTCCCATTTTTTTGTTCTCTTTCTACAAGGCTCCGACATCTATTATTAAAGAGTTAATGTCTATCCAACGCTCTTTTCTTTGGGGGAGTAGTGAGGAGAAGAAAAAGATAAATTGGATTTGTTGGGAGAAGATGTGTAGACCGAAAATAGAAGGAGGGCTGGGGGTGAAACATTGTGGAAGATTTAATTTGGCCCTTTTGAGCAAGTGGAAATGGCGGATCTTGAACGGTGAAAATTCTTTATGGACTAACTTTCTTTCTTGTAGGTATGGAGATATTAAAAGAGCAATGCTAAGAGAACCTCTCTTCAATCCTAGGAGTAAGGTTTCTCTTTGGTGGAGGGATCTTTGTGCCGTTGGAGAGCTTTCCTCGAACAACACAATGAATTGGTTCAAAAATCCAATCTCTTGCAAGCTTGGATCGGGTAATTTATTTGAATTTTGGCTTGATCCTTGGTTGGGAACTACTCCTTTTTGCACTCTTTTTCCGGAGCTTTTTCTTTTGATGGATGACATTCATAGTAAAGTGGCGGACTTAGGCGAATGGAATGATGATGTGTGGGAGTGGAAATCTCTTTTTTCGGGCGTTTGGCTTGTCGGGGCAGCCGCGGATCAATTGGAGTATTTATTGAATCTTCTTCATTCGGTTTCTCCTCGGGGTGATGTCATTGATCGTTTTGTTTGGTGGAGGGACGTTTCCGAATTTTCGGTAAGTAATGCCTATAAGGCGTTATGTTTGAATTTACTTTCGGAGCCTATTTTGAATTCTTCTACATCTTTGGCTCTTTCTCTTTTATGGAATACAAAAGTTCCGAGTAAGATTCATCTTTTTGGTTGGAGGTTAATTTGGAATAAGCTTCCAACGAAGATGGAGTTATTTAAGCGTGATGTGCTAGGTTCCATCGGTATGACGCTTTGTCCGTTGTGTGTTGATGCTTTTGAGAATATAGACCATCTCTTTTTTGGTTGTAGAATTTCCTCCTTGTGGTGGGATCAGTTAAGTTCTTGGCTACGGTTGTCGAATGATATCTCTTGTACTACAATTGTTGATCACTTGCTTTGGTTAGAGGTCTCTTGTAAAGCGGCACTCACATTGGACTTGGGATGGTTCTTTGGGTTGGTTTTTTGTTGGGTAATGTGGAAATGTAGGAATGATATAATTTTTAATAATCTTGCGTTGTCGTCTTTTGATGTTTTGGGTAGGATCAAATTGCTCTCGTGGGATTGGTTATTAGTTTTTTATAAAGGGCTTGTTAATGACTCTTGGGAGGATTGGTGCAATGATCCTAGGCTAGTTTTTTGTTGATGGTTTGAGGGGTTTTGTTCCCTTTTCTTGTTGTAATTGTTGTATGTTTGGGTTGTAGCACCCCTAGTGCTCTTAATTGATTCCCAATTTTGCTTTAAAAAAAAACTACACCCCTATGATAATCGATTACTACCTGTGAAAAATACACCTTTTCACCAAACAACATCGTTGTAATGCATGACAATGTTTCATAGAACATTTTCAAACTTTTACATCCATTCGTAGAAGTTTCTATGGGTGTATATAAAGCAATACATCATAAAATGAAGCCCGCCTCTTTCAAATCAGTTTTACATTATTTAAACATTCTTTTTAAAGTGTTCATCCTTATTTCAAGTTTTTGAAATTTTGCATATTTTCACATATCTTAAAAAGTTTCAATCCATATTCTGAGCACTCAAGTAATATTAGTTTTAATTGTGATATAAGAAAGAGAAGTCAATTTTACAAGTGTTAAATTTTGAATTCAAGCCAACAAACAACTTCTTCAAAATTCTCAATAAAGTGTGAATACTACTTATTCATCAAAGCTGGGATGAAAAGTAATTATTTAAGAGAACAGTTTTCTTTCTTTCTGGTTGTGTTAGAAGATTGTAAGATATAGTTTTGGTGTGAGACTTGTACACAAATTTCTAACAAAGTGGATAAAGAAATAGGGAGACTGGACTAGCTTTCGGTTGGTGAAGGTGAACATGGATAATTTGCTTGTGTTATTTACTTTACACACATTTAATTTCCAGCACTTTTACTTTAACATTCATAAACTGGTTAAGTATTCTTAACATGGCTTTCGAAAAATTTAACATGTTAGCATTTAGGCGAGAAAAATTCAGCATGCCTAATTCACTCCATAGGTTGTATCTAAAACTTACAATTGGTATCATAGCAAGGTTGGGTAAATTGCTCCTAGATCCATAAAACATGGATTCCACTAAATCATTCTTATGAGAAGGCATTAGTAAAAATAGACCACCTTTCTTTACCGGTAAATGTTACGATTTTTGGAAAATAAGAATGCAAATGTTCCTTGAATCTCATGGTATTGATGTATGGAATGTCATTGAAGAAGGACCATTCATACCTACTCATAGTGTTGAAGGTGTATAACAAACCAAACCTAAAGAAGCATGAAGTGAATATGATAAAAAATTATATATGATGAAAATGCCAAAAACATTCTAGCATCAGTCTTAGAAATGGATGATTTCTTTAAAGTTTTAAATTTCAAAACATGTAAAGAAATATGGGATACATTAAAAACAACACATGAGGTTATGAAAGAAATAATAAGATCTAGATTGAATAACATCTCTCAAAAATATAAAATATTTAGAATGCAATCAAGAGAAAAGATTCTAGATATGCAAAAAGATTCACCCATTTGACAAACCATCTACAATTATTGAAAAAACATTTACAAATAGTGAATTAAACTTAAAAGTTCTAAGATCCTTAACAAGAGCATGACAAGGTGATGACAAATTCAGAAAAAAGTCTATTAAAAATGACATCGACAATACTTTTCGGAAAGTTACAAGAACGTGAGTTAGAACTTGGTCGATTGGAACAACATGAAAAATAAAAAAAGAGACATAAAGGTATCTCCTTGAAAGCCGATTCAAATATGAATCAACAAGAAGATAGTTATGAAGGAAATGATGACATAACTCTTCTAGTAAATAAATTTGGTTTATTTGGCAAATTCTTAAAGCAATACAAGCCAATAAGATTTAGTCAAGGGAAGAGATTTGTAAGGAATAAGGAAACACAACTTTAAATGAAAAAATCAGTTGCTTTAAATATGGAAAATAAGGGCACATCAAGGGAGAGTGTCCATCTTTCTAAAAGAATAACAAATTTAAAGGAAAGAAGGGTACAAGACCAAAGAAAGGTTATGCTAAAGCATTAACATCTACTAACTACATAAATAACGAGTATTTTTTTTTGCACCAGGTTATAAACATTATTGAGTATATCGTTAGCCCCTTGCATACCTAGATTGACCTGCAACTGTTGGAGGCTTTAAAGCATCTCTTGTTCGGGAATTATTGGTTGTGAAGGCAGCTACATCGAAGTTTGGCCTTGTAATGGATTCATAAAAGAATCGTAAATTGGGAAGATTTAGAGTGTGCCTTGGCCGATTGTCAAAGGGACTGAATCTTGCAGTGGAAGAGCAAGAAGAGAATTCACTAAGACAGGATTGTCTTCGACCATAGAAGGAAGCTGAGCCTCCCTCGCAAGATCAGGAACATTGACTATGGAAGAGATCACATTGGCGACAGTGCATTTTATGGACGATCGAGTAGTTCTCGATGTTGTCAGTATTTATAGAGTTTGATTGGTGATTTGTGTAACACCCCAAATTCTACCCGAAAATATCATGCAAGAAATAAGAGTATTTTAAAAACTATCAACAAGCATTTGGGATATCGCATTTACTTCATATAAACAACTCATAAACAGATACATAGCACTTTAATCTCAAAGAAGCACAAAACAACTTATAACAACTCTTAGACAAACCAACTTCATTTTAATATGCAGCGGAATCATAACATTCGGCTTTATAAACAAATCATCTTATTTAATCGGAAACAACTTCAAACATCATAGTACTTCTCATTATCCAATTTGGAACTCAACAACTAAAACATGAACAACATAGAAACAACAATATAGACAATCCCCTGAGTGCTACGTATCAGAGCTACACACCAATCGGACACGATGAAGCTACAAACTTCCATAGCTATACTTGAGTACCTGCCCATTTCCCATGGTAGGGGAAACATCAGCAGAAGGGGTGAGATATCAAACATTATAAAGGAAAGTATGATAATACATATAGCAAAGGTAAAATCATACACAATTCACCACTTCTCAATATAAGCAATTTGCATCACAACAATAATGTTAACTATCAACTATAACAATGTATTCAAGTTTACAAGTATGTCATTCAAGCACATAATAACATACACTTCATAATCACAATGTAAATTAATACAACTATCAGCAATGGCAAAACATGGTTCATATATTCCACATATATACATATATCATTAATACATATATATATATATATATATATATATATATATATATATATATATATATATTCACATTCTCATCATATATGTTTCATTTACATATATCACATCTACACGCATCAATAGTTCATATCAAATGAATTCAACTTCGCAAACTATGCATTCACACATCATAGCATTCACTTCATAAACACAATGATTCAAAATGCGACTCAATATGCGACTCAACTATGCATATGCATGTGGTACCAATCGGAGCTTCAACCCCCGTCACCAATTGCCCAATTCAGAGGCACAAGGCATAAGCCTTCGTCACTAGTTTGCCAATCCAGGCCGTCACAGAGTATGCATATGAAATGTGACTCGACAAACAAGACAACCCAACATACTCATCACAATCACATATTGTCACGAGGCATAAGCCTATATCACAATCAATTACCATTTATACGAGGTAATTCACGTCACCATAATATTTTATCTTCACTTAGTCACAAAATCATCCTCACAAATATATACAACATCACGTATTCACAAAACCGTCACAAATATACAATTCGCATATCATCAAGATCATTACAATTATCATCATGTTTCGGCACATCGACACAATTACTCAATTTCACATATTAACACAGTCATCGCAATTATCATCATAATCCACTAAACTAACGAAAATTAGCTAGGATTCATACCATAAGGTTAATCACATAACAGTGCACAATAATAATCATATTGGCAATCACAACATTATTCGCAACAAAGGCATCCAAACCGAAATCACAATTTTTGGTCAATTCTCAAAATAATCTCAATATGCCAATATATCAAGTAAATCAAATCGACTTTCAATCATCAACTAAATCAATTAGAAATAATGTTAATTACCAAAACAACATCATTGGCATAACAATATATTATGCTCAACTTGAATATTCAACCAAAACACAATTACGGTCAATTTCTCAAAATACTGTAATTTACCGATAAACCGAATAATTGGTCCAAGTCCAAGTATATTCCAATCACATAGACTTATTGGAATTAATTCAACTAATAATTTAATTATCCAATTAATAATCAAACTATATTAATTTCAATTCAACTATTATATTTCTATTCCATTATTTTCCAATTCTACAACAAAACCCATTATTTCACTATCAATGGTTTACCCACAACAAACACAACAATCTAATACACATAGATTATCAATTGCACACAACTTATCACATTTATATCATCACATTCCAACAAATCATCAAATATCCAAAATTGCAACATAGAAGAAGATGGATATCAAAGTATAGAATCAAACTCACCATAACATATTATCATACAACCCTTTAGAATGAAAGAACCCCACCCTTACCTTGGTAAATATGAACTCTTTCACCATAGCTCTAAGCTTTTCTCCAAAAGAAATCCTTTCTAACATCATTTGGAGACACACCTAAAAACCAGCTCGGGAATCAGCTTATCTGACGAATTTAAAACCCTCAAAATCAAAATCGCTCCGGTCAGAACTTACCTCCATGGGTCAGGAACGTTGTGTCCAAGTACCGCAACGATCCAACGGTTGGATTGAGAGATACGTCTGTTTTTCTAAGGTGACTCTTTGCTGAAACGTAGCTGCGAAAATGGGGTTTCTTCTAGCTTTTCTCTTCCACCATTGTTTTCTTCCCTCTTGCCTCTTTTCTCTTCTTCCTATCTTTTCCCCCAAATGAAAATAGTAACCTCTAAAACCCTAACCTTCTCTTACTATCTCACTTAAGTCAATTGGGCTTAACCCACCAATTCATCCATTATGTTTCTATCACTTAGGCCCATTTAGTTATATCTCTCTAATAACTCAATTAAGTCAAACAACACAAACACTCACATAATTAAATACTTAAATAATTATTATATCACATAATAACTAAATAAATAAGTAATTATTAAAAACACCAAATAATATAGTTACTAATATAATTAATAAAAATATTAATAAAAATTGGGATGTTACAATTTGAGCGGGAGAATAAGGGATTGGAGCTAGCCGAGTTATAGTGAAGATAAAGTGTTTCTCATGAACTTTTGCGAGAATCGGGTGTCGATTGCCACAGACACCGCCATCGTTCCATTTAAGAACGATAAATAATTGATAATGGAGTGAAATAGAACTCAGATGTGGTGGAGCAAACTTTCGGTACGACGGAGCGAAGTGGATCTGCAAGATTATCACTCTAACATCCAAGTCAGTGAATGAATGAAGACTAATGTAAGTGTGAGGGTGAGTGAAATACATTAGTCTCAGCGCATGAAGAGTTTTATATATAAAGAGGTCGATTAGAACCTCTCCCGCTTGATCCGAAATTTCGTGCAAATCATCGTCTAATTAGATCGACGGTCGGTTAGAGATCAAAATTGTTTGCTTCAAGCTTGATTGAGGTCACGTCTATATCTTTGCACATTTTATGTAAATTATTCCTCTTGGTAGAGAACAACAATTGAATTATTAAATTAAGAGTTCAAAAAATATTTAGACAAATCTTAAATCAAGACAAATATTTAAATTTGATGACATATATATTAATTTTTAATTAATTAAATATTATATATTGAGATACTAGTATAAGTATGGTTTAGAATATGTGTTGTTGGGACTTTAAACTTATATAATAATACTTAAAACAGAGACATCCCCAATCAAAAGAATGATACAACTAAGATATATTATTATTTTATTTCCCACGAGACATAGATATAGTCTAGAGAGTATTTCACACGTGTTGCAAATGAGTGGCTCAAAAGAAAGATCATAACAAACCTTCATTATCCAAACACATCTTCCAACTCTATAAATAGTGAACACTTCCTTAGTAAAAACCCATCAACATTTCTCTCATTCACCAAACTAAACTCATTTGTTTAAGAACTAGCAAAGATGTTTTCAGGTGTAACAGGTATCATCAACAGAGGCCAAAAGCTGAAGGGAACAGTGATTTTGATGCAAAAGAATGTGCTAGATATTAATGCTCTCACTGCAATTAAGAGTCCTACTGGTATAGTGAGTGGTGCATTTGGTGCCATTGGTGGTGCCATTGGGACTGTTGTTGATACTGCTACTTCATTTGTTGGACGTTCTGTGGCTCTTAAGTTGATTAGTGCCACAAGTGCTGATGGTAACATAATAACTTCTTTCTCAATATAATGTTAAATAATCATCTTTATGATAAATCTATAATAATGCCATTAAGCTAAAATTTATTATTTGATGCTCATACACAGCATATTTTAATTTAACTAGAATCTTAATGGAAGCTTCTAAAAAATTGAACTTAAAAAACTATCTAAATAGTTACATAAAATAAGATATACTTCTCATCTCATAATAGATTATGTTATATTTGCCTAAATAATTCATTCTAATTGACATTTTTTTTTACTTTTCATGTATTATTAATATTTTTTTTTTACAATTTTATCATTTATCAACTGTTTTTTTAAATCACTCTCAAATGATTATATTTCTTATAATAGTGGTAAACACTGTAATATTTACCTAGAATAATTTGATAAAATCAGTATTTCATTTATGATGTTTATTTATTTGTAAAGTTGACAAATATTATTATATATAATGTGGGACGGAAGAAGTAATTTATATTTGATTAATTATGTAAGAAAAAAATATTTAAAATAAAATATGTTTTATTTATTTACACATTATATATGTTTTTGATCTTTATAAAATCATGATCTTTTAAATTTAATATATAACATGTATAATTTTTTTAAATCGGTTTTAGTATTTATCTTTTAATATAGACTGATTTTGCCTTTTAGGCCTTGCCAAGAAGTGAAACCACTCAGATATTTGTAAAAGTGATAATTATTTTCACTCAAATATTCATAAAAGATAAGAATTTAATAAAGACAAACTTATTGAGACAATTAAATAGAAATTAAAAATGTATTCTATTTTGTATATTTTAAAAAGAAATTATTTTATATTAGTTTCTATTTTTAGAAATGAATTACAATGTTGTCAAGTTGTGTGATAATAGGGTTGAGATCTCTTTCAGTCCCTACTTGTAGGTGATTTTGACTTATACTCATAAAGGAATTCATTTCTCACTTCCAAATTTATGAGCTCTAACAGAGTCACCCACCAGCAACTATGTTCTAAGATTAGCCTTAGTTTCTTATTTTCATATATAGAAATAAATTATTTATCTAAGTTTTTTGGTAAAATTTTTTTCGATTTTTATCATTAAAATTTTTTAAAATAACCACTTTGATATAAAAAATTTAATTTTAATAATCAATTAACCATTTTTACTAAAACAATCCGGATTATTTGAGTAGAAAAACATTGCTATAAAAAAATAAAATAGATTTTCAATAGCTAGAACAAAGTTAACCATTATGAATTGATTTGGTAGTTAAGATCTGAGATTTAGAAGTGTGTTATTCTTTAGATCTTATGTTCAAATTATGTTTTGAGTCGATTTATACATAAATTTTACTCGGACTTTAGTTAGACCTCTGCTAGTGAACGATAATGAGTTTACCCTCCGAATTAATTGGTTATTTTACTTAATACCGAGTTTTAAGAAAACAAATAGATATTACAAAGTTGTTAACTAGAGAATCATAATTTCTGAAACTGAAAATCTACTTTCTGAAATTTGTGTAGGAAGTGGAAAAGGAAAAGTTGGAAAGCAAACATTTTTGGAGGGTCTTCTTACCTCAATACTAACATTGGGAGCAGGGCAATCTGCCTATACTATTCATTTTGAATGGAACAGTGATATGGGAATTCCAGGAGCATTTTATATTGAGAATTTCATGCAACATGAATTCTTCCTTGTGAGTTTGACCCTTGAAGATGTTCCCAACCATGGAAGCATCCACTTTGTTTGCAACTCATGGATTTACAATGATAAGAAATATAAAAGTGACCGCATCTTTTTCGCTAACAAGGTAAGAAACATATTCAGATTCTTTTGAATCGTTAAATATTAATTTTATTTATCGTTGATATAATTATTTCTCAAAACATGACACCATCAAATCGAATAAATATAAATGTAGACGTATCTTCCAAATGAAACACCGGCTCCATTAGTCTACTATAGACAAGAAGAACTGAAGACTTTAAGAGGAGATGGAACTGGAGAGCGCAAGGAATGGGATAGGATCTATGATTATGATGTCTACAATGATTTGGGCGAGCCTGACAAAAACGCTAAATTGGCTCGTCCAGTTCTCGGGGGATCCAGCACCTTGCCTTACCCTCGTAGAGGCAGAACAGGCAGAAAACCAGCTAAGAAAGGTTAAACCTTATGTTCTATCTAAGCACTTAAGTCTTTTGTTGTTCCAAATAGTTTCTAAATATGATTTTAGAGATGGTGCTAGTTTTGCCAACACATCTTTTGCTATGATATGTGTACAGATCCTAAAAGTGAGAGTCGGAGCGACTTTGTTTACCTTCCAAGAGATGAATCATTTGGTCACTTGAAGTCGTCAGACTTTCTTGCTTACATACTCAAATCAGCATCTCAAAATCTCATACCTCAATTAAGATCTGTGGTTACATTACAACTCAAGCAACCCGAGTTTAACACCTTTGAAGATGTGCGCTCACTTTATGAAGGTGGAATTAAGGTACCTACCAATTTTCTTAGCGACATAAGCCCAATACCATTGTTCAAGGAAATTTTTCGATCTGATGGTGCAGCGGCCCTTAAGTTTTCAAAACCTAAAGTGGTTCAAGGTATACATTAGTCACACATTCCTTGTCTTGTCATTATATATACAAACACGAACACGATAATAGAAACTAGAAAGTCACTGATCTTTCAAAAAATTTAATTTGAGCAGTTGATCATTCTGCATGGATGACTGATGCGGAATTTGCAAGGGAGATGATTGCCGGTGTCAATCCACACATCATCAAAAAACTTGCGGTAAACTTGATAGTTTAACATTGTTTATGCTACATCAAAAGACTATTTTGTCTGTTTTTTATGCTACATTGTAATCGCTAAGCTTGTTGCTCGATATGTTTAATGCAGGAGTTCCCAGCAAAGAGCAAGCTAGATAGACAACTATATGGTGATAATACCAGCACTGTAACCAAAGGACATTTGGAGCCAAACATGGGTGGGGTCACTCTAGAAGAGGTAATAACACAATTTAACATTACTATGAAGAATTGATGCTATTACTTTTTTCTAGAGAATTGATTCGAATGATCAATGTGACTTAATTATATTATGTTGAATAGGCTATCCGAAACAATAGGCTGTACATCCTTGATCACCATGACACGGTATATCCATATTTGAGGAAAATAAACGCAACCGACACAAAGGCCTATGCTACTAGGACCTTCCTTTTCTTGCAAAACGATGGAACTTTAAAGCCACTGGCTATTGAGCTAAGTAAGCCGCGTCCTCAAGATGATAGTTATGGCCCTCTTAGTGAAGTTTACTTGCCTGCAAGTGAAGGTGTTGAAGGTTCTATTTGGCTACTTGCAAAAGCTTATGTAGTTGTAAATGACTCTTGCTATCATCAACTTGTTAGCCATTGGTATGAAATTCCCTAATGAGATTTATACATTCAAATATAGTTTATCTACCCTGTAAGTTATTTATTGATATCTACAAGTATGACAGGTTGAATACTCACGCTGTTGTTGAGCCGTTCATCATAGCAACAAACAGACACCTTAGTGCGGTTCACCCTATTCACAAACTTTTGCTTCCGCACTACCGTGACACAATGAACATAAATTCACTTGCGAGAAATGTTCTGGTCAATGCTGAGGGTATTATAGAATCAACATTCTTGTGGGGAGGATATTCTTTGGAATTGTCTGCTGTTGTATATAGGGATTGGGTTTTCACTGAACAAGGACTACCTAATGACCTACTCAAGAGGTAATGTTACAAAACATTAGATCCTAGATATTTCATCAGCTAAATAGATATTGATCTAAAAAAGTATATTTCTTATGTTATGCAGAGGAGTGGCTGTTGAGGACCCTGCTTCACCACACGGCATCCGCCTTTTGATAGAGGACTATCCTTATGCTTCTGACGGACTAGAGATATGGGCTGCTATCAAGTCGTGGGTTGAAGAATATGTGAGTTTCTACTACAAATCAGATGCTGCTATTGCACAAGATGCCGAACTCCAAGCATTCTGGAAAGAACTTGTAGAGGTCGGTCACGGTGACTTGAAGAATGCTACGTGGTGGTTCAAAATGCAAACTCGTAAGGAGCTGATTGAAGCATGCACCATCCTCATATGGATAGCTTCAGCACTTCACGCAGCTGTTAATTTTGGACAGTATCCTTATGGAGGATACATCCTTAACCGACCAACTAAGAGCAGGAGATTCATGCCTGAGAAAGGTTCCCCTGAGTACGAAGAGCTTGCTAAGGACTACCAGAAAGGGTACTTACGGACAATCACACCGAAGAACGATACCCTTACAGACCTAACCATCATAGAGGTACTATCAAGGCATGCTTCTGATGAACAATACCTCGGACAGAGAATCGAAGGTGACCTCTGGACTTCTGATTCTGCGCCAGTAGAGGCCTTCAAGAAGTTTGGAAAGAAGTTGGCTGAAATCGAGGAAAAGCTCGTTCAAAGGAACAATGACGAGTCATTGAGAAACCGATATGGACCAGTGAAGATGCCATACACACTGCTTTATCCTTCTAGTGAAGAAGGATTGACTTTCAGAGGCATTCCCAACAGTGTCTCGATCTAAAAACTATATGGTTGTTGTATTATTACTATGAATAATCGGTGAGAAGGAACCCTATTCCCTCATCCCTATGTATGGTTATGTTATTATGCATGTTTGTTTGATTGTTGTGATTGTATTTCATCAATAAAAATTATTATTATGTGTGTAAACTTTATATTTTCAGAAAATGAATCATAAACATTGAGGCTTGAACAAAGCTAGCAATACAAATATGAAATATTGCATCACAAGAAATTGATAAAACCTGAAAATTTGAGATTTTGGCGCAAAATCTTTGAAAACGAATGTTCCGATTTACAGTTGCTGGCTGCATTTATCTTCATTCGAATTTAACTCTCCGAATACCAAATCTATACCCTAACCTTATTTCTACTATTTGATCTGCCATGGGAAGTTCTAACCGATTTTTCGGTTGAGTTTTCTGATTACAGCAAAGAAGCTTGTGAAATGGAATTAGGAGTTACTCTATCACTATTTACAAAATTATATTATATATTTTAAAAAATTATAATGTAATTAATGTGAATATTTTATATGTAATTTGTTAAGAGTCCCACATCGGACAATATATGGCCTAAACATGTCCTTATAAGTGGGGGCAATCCTCACCCTACAAGCCGGTTTTGTAGGGTTGAGTTAGGCCCAACCACATTTCTTAACATGGTATCAAGAGCCTCGTTTAAGATCCGGTGGGCCACCTTCTATGGTTTCCGCTATCGGGCCACCCACCGTTCATTTCCACGCTCCAGTTGTCTAGTCCTGGGCGTGAGGGGGTGTGTTAAGAGTCCCACATCGGACAATATATGGCCTAAACATGTCCTTATAAGTGGGGGCAATCCTCACCCTACAAGCCGGTTTTGTAGGGTTGAGTTAGGCCCAACCACATTTCTTAACATAATTATTACTAAATTAGTCTTTGTTTATTTTTTTTATACAGAAAAAATTCCTCTTTGTTTATAATTTTTTTAAATAAATTAATAATAATATACTAATATAACATATGGTTAAAAAAATAATAAACATCTGAGTTTTGCATAGGTCCTAGGTTCAAATGATGAAATGATATCTCTAATTAAGTTTAGAGAAATCTCTTACTATCTCATTCAAATATTCTTGGATAAATTCTACTTAAACTTAATACATATACTTTTACATTAAGTGAGCTTATATAGTCTACATTAATTGAATAAATCCTGGACATTTATTTTTTCTTCCTTTAAAATATTAATGCACTTAGAGATAGGAGTGACAAAATGAATTTCACTCTGTAGACATGTTTGTTTTGTCTGTATTTTTTCACAAAACAGATTAAAATTTTAGGTGTGCATTCTCTAATACGCATGTCCCTCATTATTTCATTTTTTACGAGATTTTACGGAAGAGAACATTAATAAGAATTTTTGCAATTTTTAGTCTTTAAAGGCATAAGACTTGCATGCTCCACTATGTCCCGTCCTTATTTTTTTTTGGGATGAACTAAGATTTAGGACTACATCTTTAACTTTAACTATGCTTGTCTCGTTTTTTTTGGTAAAATTTTATAAAACAAAAATAAACAGAATGGACATGTTCATTTGTCACCCTACTTAATGACATAGTAGAACTTCACAACACGTTATTAATGGAATTTTTCGTAATATTTTTCATTGATAATCTGACTGCTATGTATATTAATTTATTGAAATGGGCTTGAAAAGTTGGGAATTAAAATATAAGACTCCACATTATTCTCTCTTTAATCATTTAAGTTTAATTGCAATTTTGGTATATTTATTATCTATTTTTATCCACAATTTTAAAATCTGAAATTTTAGCTCTTTTATTTTGATTTTTTTGAGAATTTTAGTCCCTCTGCAAATCTGAATGTAATTTTTAATGACATAAAGCTTATATTGATGACATGTTCAACATAAATCTTAAATAAAAATATTTTTTTTAACAGTTCATTGCTGAATTGGCGCTAACACGTCATCAATATGAGTGTCATGTCATTAAAATTTTCCTTCGGATTTGCAGGGGGATTAAACTCCTCAAACAATTGAATAAATGGACTAAAACTCGAGATTTTAAAGTGGAGGGATCTAAAAAATGGATAATAGGAAGACCAAAATTGCAATTAAACAAACATCATACCATTTAACTCAAGAGATCTTAGAGTCTCCCTTAACACAACCTAAAAGAAACCTTCTTTAAATTTGAACTATTTTCCTCCAAATTGTTACAAACATTTTTTTAAATAAGACTTATATTGATTCACTACTTATTGATCAAAGGGAGTGTTATAAATAAGGATTATAAATTTTTATTAAGATATAACTTCTATATTAATTCTCTACTTATTACACATGTCTCATAAATAAGACTATATTAAGAAATAACACAATACACTCTATTGATTAATATTATTTTGTTTATGTTTATAACATTATAGTTGCTTAGAATCGATAGTATTACAACTACGATTGTGCTTTAAAGCATTATTATAACACTATTGCAGGCAAAAGAAAACGTTATCAAGTTCTTTTCTAATATATAGTGCTTTGAGACAAAGAAAAATCGAATATACTTAAATGATATCAAGTTTGGAGAACCATAATTTTGACCGTTCCCCTTCAAACTCCGTCCGTGAAGTAATAAAATGACATAAAAATTTCATTTCAATTACAGAATCTTTTAGCTTTTGTATAGCACAAACTAAACTCCAAAAGTAGTAATATTGAACGTGCTTCAATCGAAATAATGCATGTAGTTAATTAGTGTGAAAACGTTATTAACAATAGGGCAAACAGAATAACACCAAAATTGTCACATATAACAATCAAAATAATCTTGAAAATATTATCATGTTATATTTTTGGATCATATATGTATTATTATTTAATACACCACGAGATAATCACCCAAAATATGAAATATTTGTTAATTATTTAATCAAATTTTTTTTTTATCTTGTGATCCCAAATTACTATAAATAGTAAGTACCCTCCATGGTAACAAGACACAAACTTTTCTTTCATTTGCTAAATATAGTATAAACACATTTGTTTGAGAAGCAAAGTTAACCAGTTAAGATGACTACATTACTTAAAGGAATTGTGGTGTTGGTGCAAAAGAATTCGTTTCACTTTAACCCTCACGCAGCAGCTCAAAGCTTTGGCGGTTTCATAGAAACTGTTATCGATGGTCCAGATGACATCGATGACTCTGTACTTGATACCGCCGAATCTTTCTTAGGACTGTCCGTGGCTCTCAGATTGATCAGTGCTACGAGGGCTGATGGTATTAACTTTCTTATTTCACTATATAACACTAATGAACAATTTTAATATTTTTTTTTATATATAAAACTTTATGTAATGGTGACTAGTTAATTTAAGTTTTGACATTTTGATAGGAAATGGGCAGGGAATAGTTGGAAAGCAAACATTTTTGGAAGGTGTTCTCACTTCCATACCAACGTTGGAAGACAAACAATCTGCTTATAGTATTCATTTTGAATGGGACCATAACATGGGAGTTCCAGGAGCTTTTTATATAGAGAATTTTAAGCAAGATGAATTCTTCCTTGTGAGTTTGACACTTGAAGATGTTCCAAAACATGGAACCTTAAACTTTGTTTGCAACTCATGGATTTACAGTGTCGCAAAGTATGAAACTAACAGAATATTCTTTACCAACAAGGTAAGATATAAACTCGTCTCTCAAATTATTGTAGCATTAGTATGTAGCTTTTTAATTTATTAATCATGTTTTCCAAATATTTGACATATAACTGGTTAAAATCATATAGACATACCTTCCAAATGAAATACCCTATCCGTTAGTGTATTATGTACATGAAGAATTGAAAGCTTTAAGAGGATATGGAACTGGAGAGCGCAAGGTATGGGAAAGAATATATGATTATGATGTCTACAATGATTTGGGTGAGCCGGACAAAGGTGCTTCCTGGGCTCGTCCAATTCTTGGGGGACCAGGATCCTTGCCTTACCCTCGAAGGGGAAGAACGGGAAGGAAAGCAACCGAAACAGGTTAGGCTCCAAATATTTATTCTACTTATGATACTAAAGATTTTAGTATTGTTGCTAAAGATCATACTTTTGTTATTATATATATGAGCAGATCCAAAGAGTGAGAGTCGAACTGACTATTTCTACATACCTAGAGATGAATTACTTGGCCACGTGGAATCTTCAGACTTTCTTGTTGACATATTCAAATTAGTCTCTCGAAATACCATACCTGAGATAAGATCTTTGGATCTACCTGAGTTTAACACCTTTGAAGACGTGCTCTCTCTTTTCTATGGTGAATCGAGTAAATTTTCGGTGCCAAAAGTGATTCAAGGTATATTAGTCACAAATTCATAGTCCTAGCAATATATTTTATTATATACAGAATCATATAAACAAAACTCATGAACTTTTTTTGTTAACTTCTTACTATATGCAGTGGATCATTCTGCATGGATGACTGATGAGGAATTTGCAAGAGAGATGATTGCTGGCGTAAATCCAATGGTCATCAGAAAAATTTCGGTAATAACTCGTAAAAGTTAAATATTTTAAATCAAGTACAAAAGAAATAAAAAAAAAAAAAGATCGACTACCATGTTCACTTTCATGCTATATTTATAATTGGTAATTAACCTTGTTGCTTAATGCTTACTGTATATTTAATGTAGGAGTTTCCACCAGAGAGCAAGGTAGATAGGCAACTCTTTGGTGATAATACCACCACAATAACCAAGGAACACTTGGAGCCAAACATGGATGGGGTCAATGTGGAACAAGCTATACAAAACAATAGATTGTATATACTTGATCATTACGATTCAATATTTCCATTTTTGAGGAAAATAAATGAAACTGGGGCCAAGGCATATGCTTCCAGGACCATTCTTTTTTTGCAAGATGATGGAACTTTGAAGCCATTGGCCATTGAACTAAGTCTTCCACATCCTAAAGGCGATATTTTTGGTTCTGTTAGTAATGTTTACTTGCCCGCAACTGAAGGTGTTGAAGCTTCAATTTGGCTCCTTGCCAAAGCTTACGTTGTTGTAAATGACGCGTGTTATCACCAACTTATCAGCCATTGGTATGAATTTCAGTAATCATTTTTATACAATCAAGTACTATAGTTGATCTATCTATGAGTAATTTCTTATCTACATGTGTTACAGGTTGAACACTCATGCTGTTGTTGAGCCATTCATCATAGCAACTAACAGACATCTTAGTGTGGTTCATCCTATTCAAAAACTATTACTTCCACACTACCGTAACACGATGAACATAAATGCCAGTGCACGAGATACTTTGATCAGTGCAGGGGGCATTATAGAGTCAACATACTTGTTGGGAAGGTATACTATGGAAATGTCTGCTGTTGTCTACAAAGATTGGGTTTTCACTGAAGCAGGACTACCTAGTGATCTAATCAAAAGGTAATTAAACTTACAAAATATTACAACCTGGTTTAGCCTATTTTCAAAAACAAAGTGATCTAAAAAAAATCTATCTTCCTTGCTTGTCATTCAGAGGAGTAGCTGTTGAGGATCCGTATTCTCCACACGGTCTTCGCCTTTTGATAAAGGACTACCCTTATGCTTCTGATGGACTAGAGATATGGGGTGCTATTAAGTCATGGGTTGAAGAATATGTGAATTTTTACTACAAGTCAGATGAAACTGTTGTACATGATTCCCAACTCCATGCATTTTGGAAAGAACTTGTAGAAGTGGGTCATGGTGACTTGAAGCATGCAACATGGTGGTTTAAAATGCACACGCGTGCAGAATTGATTGAAGCTTGTACCATCCTCATATGGATTGCTTCATCACTTCATGCATCGGTTAACTTTGGACAATATCCTTACGGAGGATACATCGTTAACCGACCAACTAAAAGCCGAAGATTCATGCCTGAGGAAGGATCTCCTGAATATGATGAACTTGCTAAGGACTACGAGAAGGCGTATTTGAGTACAATCACACCACAGGCTGAAACCATTTGGAACATGACCGTTATTGAGGTATTGTCAACGCATGTTACTGATGAGCAATACCTCGGACAGAGAATCGAAGGTGATCTTTGGACTTCTGATTCACAGCCAATAGAGGCCTACAAGAGGTTTGGAACAAAGTTGGCTGAAATTGAGAAAAAACTCATTGAAAAGAACAATGACGAGTCATTAAGAAACCGATATGGGCCGGTGAAGATGCCATACACTATACTTTATCCTACTAGTGAACCAGGATTGACCTTTAGAGGCATTCCTAACAGTGTCTCCATCTAAAAAGTGTCATGGTTGTTGTATAGTTGCTATGAATAATCGGTGTGAAGGAATTCAATTTCCTCACCCCCTATGTATGATCATGTTTTTATGCATGTTTGTTTGATTTCTCTAATGTCTTTCATCAATAAAAGCTACTATGTTTGTACCTTGTTATGTGATGGACTTTCTATATCAAGTGCAAACTTTATAATTTGTCAAAATAAATTATGAACATTGAGGCTTATACAAAGCTTCAAATATGAAATATGGCATCACTTGCATCACCGACTGTGTTATTAATATATATACTACATTTTAAGAATCATACATCAACCAATAAGACAAAAAAATTATTGGATATTTAAGATGAAAGTGCTATAAAGAATTTTTTATGAAGACATGCAGAAGAAAAAACCTGAGAAGTTGAGATGGGACGATCTGGATACCAATGTTCAGGTTTGAAGTTGCAACATTCATCTCTTATATCATGTGTCAACCATAATTTATCTATTCCATCTTCAATTCCTTGCAATTTAACTCTCCAAGCCCCAAATCCAAACCCTAACCTAATTTCCCCCAATTTTACTATGTGCACTTTTAATATGTCAAATCCAATTTGTATAAGACTCATACAAATACCATATTTATTAAATGGAGACAGATAGCGAAAAACTAGTATCCGTACCTATTATTATCCCTACTCTCAATTTATTTGGTCAATAAAACTTTTTTTGTTACTAACAAAATGAGTGGCATTTAATATGGGAAATAGTTTTTGTATAAGAATTTACATCAAGGACGGTCCGATTCTATCCATGTGCAAGAAAGTGCTACGGCATAGGGCTGAGATTTCAAATTTTTAAAAGGTTTAATTTTTTCATAAATAATAATCAAAATAAATAAAATATTATAATAAAAATTCAATAAATCAAAAAAATGATATAATGAAAACTCAATACATACAAAATTGAGATAGTCAAAACTCAAAATAATTATAATTAAATATATTATTGATTAATACATAAATATAATTTTTATGTATTTTTTAATTATTATAATTCTATTTATATTTTAAATTTGATCACATTTTTAAAATTAAAACGGAACCTCTGTATTGATTGGACCGGCCGTGAATTACATATTACCTATATACCAAGATGAAAATTACATTATTACCATATAAGATTCTTTTTACATTTTTTTTTGTATAAAGGAGGGCCTAAGTCCAAGAAAAAGAAAAACTACACCAACACAGATCTAGAGAACCAGTTACCCCTTTGATCTTTATTCCTCAAGCCAATAAGGAGCCTCAATAAAGACTTTATAATCACACCCCAACACTTTACCATTAGCAGCCAATTGATGAGCACAACCATTCACTTCCCGAAAGACATGAGAGATCTCCACCTTCTCCATCTTCTCCATCTCCATATGAATACGACGCACTAGGCTACAACGAATCCGCTTATCTATAGAGTTACACAAATCAGCAGCTTTCTTTGAGATTCTTTTTACATTGTTAAAGTGTCTCGAGACAATAATGATAACCACATAGTCTTTGTTCAACTTGCTATTTATTTTTAGTTCCAATATTTATATTGTAAATACTATTAAATGAAAAAAACGTGTGCCATCTAAATATGATTATAGGAATAATAAACAGTCACCAATCTTATCCTTATCGTAACTTCAATGCATACTGATACAGGTAAGAACCTAACAAATAGAGGTGAAAATAAGTTAAATTTTGTCGAACTAAATTTTATAATATCAACAATAAAAATAACTAAGCGCTAAATATGAGATCTGGTATATGATAAATTATTATTAGATTTAAACCTAAAGTTGTTGAACGGTTGGTATATCCTATCACTATTCTATTGTTAGTATATTTAGGATTTGTTTACATAATTGACTTATTTAAATCTATTTATTGATATAAATTGTATAGTGTTGTTTGGAAGATTTATTAAAATAGTTTTCTTTTTTAAAAAATAATAAATTATTTATTATAAAAAGTTCTCCAAAATAATTTAATTTTTTTATAGTATATATAAAAGTAATTTTAATCTATTTTATTTTTATTAAAAAACAATTTATATAAGTTTATAAGTTTATTTATAAATTTTTTTTTGTTATAAGTTGTAAATAAGTTGTTTATTCAAGTAAATTTTTTGAATTATATTAAAAGTATTTAAATTCTTTGGAGAATGGTGAATCATCATAATTAAGAAGTGACGTTTTAGAATGCGTGGATCGACGATGATACATAAAAGACTATATCTGAAGTGGAGAAAGATTTTTCAACCACCTTCTTGGATGCTACTGCTCATGCTCGATTGGTTTATGGTAGAGATCTTTATTGAGGTCAAAACAAGTTTTTTTCACAAAAACGTGGGAATCAAAAGTCGATACCCGCATACGACGTCACTGTTTTGTTCTAGAACAAAAAATAGAGTGAGATGCAGAAGCTGCTGCGAAGTAGAGCTTTCGATGCGCGGAGCAAGGACTTTTCTGTTCTGGAACCAATAATAGAGTGAGATGGAGAAGCTATGATGGAGTGCTATTAAATGAATGAAAAAAAGTGTTATTTTTTATTTTTTCAGTTAATTATTTTAGTGTGTTCTTTCTTTTTGTAACTCAAAAATTTGGTTCGTTTTTCAACAATGATTTAACTCATTTTTCAATGACGACTTTTAGTCTATAATATCAATTTTGCTTACAAAATTTATATTTTTAGTGTTGTTTGTTTTTCTTCGTTGTTCAAGTTTTTGTCTCGTCATTTGTAATTTTTTATTTTTGATATAAAAAACAACACATATATTTAAAAAAAATCAAAATGTACTATTAGTTTTAAAATTTTGAGATGATTGACATAGTTTTTTTTTTTTGTTTAGGGTTTTTGTCAGCGTCATTTGTAATTTTTTTTAATATAAAAACACATGTTTATTTAGAAATATTAAAAAATACTATTTGTTTTAAATTTTTATGATGATTAACATAGTTTAATAAACTTAAATTATTAACAAAATATATAATTGAAATCAAATATAAATATAGTATAATAGTAGTAGTGATAAAAATATTGTTCAAGTAAATCAATAGTTTTTTTAATAATATATAATTTGATTATTTTTTTAAATATTAATATTTTCAATTTAAAAATAATTACTCAGATCTAAACTTGGCCTGGATTAGAGTTTAGGTCATTTGTGATTTGAGGTAATTTCTCAATTAATCTTTTAAAATTATGAATGATTTATTAAAAGAGAAAATGGGTGATACACTGATCGTGTAAAAAAGTTTTACACTGTCAACCAATCACGACCATGAATCAGGATAAATCAAATTGTAATTTTTAAAAAGTTTATATGACATAGCAAAATGATTTGTTTCTATTGAATGATAGTGTAAAAATTTTTTTTACAGTGCACCATTTTTAACCTCTTATTAAAATGATGACATTTTGGATAATATATTTTATGTCAAAATAAACTTTTAAAAAATATTTCGTCAATATATTTTTACATATTTAACACATATTGACAACCTTGTGTCATTTTGAACGTTCCGATCTCTATTATTAATACAATAAATACAGGGGACCATAAGCCAACGCTACACATATAACAACCAAATTAAATAACATAATCATGCAATGGATATATCATTATTTTATTTGCCACGAGATAATCATCCCAAAATTAAAAAATACACATAATATGTGACTCAACGTGTATTTTCACATGTTACTAATCATGGAAACAAAAAATATTATTTTTCTTCACATCCCAACCACTATAAATAGTAAGCACTCCCATAGTTACAAGACACACAAGCTTTTCTTTGATTTGTCAAAGATAGAGTAAGCACAAAATTAATCAAAATGGCTTCGTTTTTGTTTGGTAAGGGTTCAAAACTGAAGGGAACTGTGATTTTGATGCAAAAGAATGTGTTGGACATTAATGAGCTCACTGCAGCTCAAAGCCCTAGTGGTATTATCGGTGGTGCTCTCGGTACTATCGGTAGTATCACAGGCTCTATAATTGATACTGCCACCTCTTTCTTGGGTCGTTCGGTCGCTCTGAGGTTGATCAGTGGTACCAGTGCCGATGGTAATACCTTCTTTCACTTAATATGTTGTGTTACTTAACATGAAAGAGTACTTGTGTTTTTTTTTAATTTTTAAATTTAATATTTTTTATTATTATGAGAAGACAAGTGTACTCATTTGATTGGTCAAAATGATGAAATGTTTATGATATTTGGTGTAACAAATGGTTTGGACTTTCTGTTTGCTGTCTATCTATAAATGGATCTACTTAGACGGAGGGATGCATATTCTCACCTCAACATTTTTATATATAACATCTACTACTATTATAAGTTTAAAAAAATGTTATTACCTTTCAATAACATTTTTTAATATAACATATCAACATCTTGATATCTTCAATAACATCTATTAAAATAACATCAACATCTATTAAAATAACAATGATATCTTCAATAACATCTATTAAAATAACATGATATCTTTATAGTTTTAAATTATTTTTATCAAATAATTAAACAAGTATCTTTATTTCTCATTAAAGTACTATAGAAAATTTATTTATATCAACACAATTGTAGATAAATGTTATTTATATTTATGGTTCTTTTGATTGTCTTTAAGAGCTTAAATTAGTATATGTCTATATTGGATCCTTCAGTCCATTAAGATTGACCTTACTTTTCTCTTCTATGTTTATCATTGAAATAACTATAACATGTTACTATTTGAGTATCATAATTAGTGAAACTAAAATTCAATTCTGACATTTTTATAGCAAGTGGAAAGGGAAAAGTGTCAAAAGAGGCATACTTGGAAGGTCTTCTTACCTCCATACCAACCTTGGGAGACAAGCAATCTGCTTTCAGCATTCATTTTGAATGGGACAGTAACATGGGAATTCCAGGAGCTTTTTACATTGATAATTTCATGCAAGGTGGTGAATTCTTCCTTGTGAGTTTGACACTTGATGATGTTCCAAATGTTGGAAGCATCAAATTTGTTTGTAACTCATGGGTTTACAATTCTAAAAAGTACAAAACCGACCGCATTTTCTTCGCCAACAAGGTATTGAATAAGACATAATTTTTTTCTTTGATGTAGTTTTTAAAAATAAAATTAAGCTCACAACTCTTAATCTCCGGAATTTATGTAGACGTATCTTCCAAGTGATACTCCGGCTCCATTAGTGTACTATAGACAAGAAGAACTGAAGACTTTAAGAGGAGATGGAACTGGAGAGCGTAAAGAATGGGATAGAATATATGATTACGATGTTTACAATGATTTGGGAGCTCCTGACCAAAAAGCTACCTTGGCTCGTCCGGTTCTCGGGGGATCAAGCACTTTGCCTTATCCTCGAAGGGGAAGAACCGGCCGAAAGAAAACTATAAAAGGTTAAACCCAAGCACTCGCGTATTTTTTCTTTGAATTCTTTTGTAGTATTATATTGTTGCTAAACTATATTTTGTTGTTATATATATGTGAATAGATCCCAAGAGTGAGAGTCGAAGTGACAGTGTGTATCTTCCAAGAGATGAATCATTTGGTCATGTGAAATCTTCGGACTTTCTTATTTACATACTCAAATCAGCATCTCAAAATATCGTACCTCAGTTGAGATCTGTAGTTACATTACAACTCAATAACCCGGAGTTTAACACCTTTCAAGATGTGCGCTCGCTTTATGATGGTGGAATTAAGCTTCCTACTGATATACTAAGCAAGATTAGTCCAATACCATTGTTCAAGGAACTCTTCCGATCTGATGGCGAATCAGCCCTTAAATTTCCACCACCAAAAGTGATTCAAGGTATGTATTAGTCACAATTCTCTATCATAGATAACAATATATATAGTTATATTCTAATTCAAAGAAATATGATGAATCTTTTGAATTTTTTAATATGATTAGTGGATCATTCTGCATGGATGACTGATGAGGAATTTGCAAGAGAGATGATTGCCGGAGTGAATCCTCACATCATCAAAAAAGTTCAGGTAAACTTAGTGCTTAATATCTGTTAATAAATTTCTGGTAATCAAAGACTAATATGTATAATTTTCATGCAATGTTTATAACTTTTTATCAACATCATTGCTTGGTTAATGTAGAGTTTTCCAATAAAGAGCAACTTAGACAGCCAACTCTATGGTGATAACACCAGCATAATAACTGCAGAACACTTGGAGCCCAACTTGGGTGGAGTCAGTGTCGGAGAGGTAACTAATGACACAATTCTACATTATTTGAAAGATTGGTTCTATAATTTTTATTGAAAAATTAAAATCAACAACATTGCTAAATTTTATCTTGTGGAACAGGCTTACCAAACGAACAGATTGTTCGTACTGGATCACCATGATCCATTATTCCCATATTTGAGGAAAATAAATGCAACTGAGACGAAGGCATATGCTACAAGAACTGTCCTTTTCTTGCAAGATAATGGAACTTTGAAGCCATTGGCCATTGAGTTGAGTACACCACATCCGGACGGTGATAGTTTTGGTCCTGTTAGTAAGGTTTACTTGCCTGCAGGTGAAGGTGTAGAAGCTTCAATTTGGCTCCTTGCAAAGGCTTTCGTTGTTGTAAATGACTCATGCTATCACCAACTTGTTAGCCACTGGTATGAGCTTCATTAATGATTTTTATACAATCAAACATAACGTATCTATGTATGAGCAATTGCATGAACATCTATCTACATGTGTGACAGGTTGAACACCCATGCTGTTGTTGAGCCATTCATCATAGCAACAAACAGACATCTCAGTGTGGTTCACCCTATTTATAAGCTCTTACTTCCACATTACCGTGACACAATGAACATCAATGCACTTGCTAGAAATGTCTTGGTGAATGCTGAGGGTATTATAGAGTCAACATTCTTGTGGGGAAATTATGCTATGGAAATGTCTGCTGTTGTTTACAAGGATTGGGTTTTCACTGACCAAGGACTACCTAATGATCTCATCAAAAGGTAACCTTACTGAATATTCTATCTTAGGTCTATCTGTTTGTTAATAAGATCTTAGAAATATATATTTTTTGTATACTAATGTTAACTTTCTTGCATGTTATTTAGAGGAGTGGCTGTTGAGGATCCATCTGCTCCATACGGTCTTCGCCTTCTCATAGAGGACTACCCTTATGCTTCTGATGGATTAGAGATATGGGCTGCCATTAAGGCATGGGTTGAAGAATATGTGAATTTCTACTACAAATCAGATGGAGCTATTGCACAAGATGCCGAACTCCAAGCATTCTGGAAAGAACTTGTAGAAGTGGGTCATGGTGACTTGAAGAATGCTACTTGGTGGTTTAAGATGCAAACTCGTAAGGAGTTGATTGAAGCATGCACCATCCTCATATGGATCGCTTCAGCACTTCATGCAGCTGTTAATTTTGGACAATATCCATATGGAGGATACATCCTTAACCGACCAACTAAGAGCAGGAGATTCATGCCTGAGAAGGGAACCTCTGAGTATGACGATCTTGCTAAGAACTACGAGAAGGCGTATTTGAGGACAATCACACCAAAGAATGACACTCTTACTGACTTGACCATTATAGAGGTCTTGTCAAGGCATGCTTCGGATGAGCAATACCTCGGAGAGAGAAGTGAAGGCGATGATTGGACTTCTGATACACAACCAAAAGAGGCTTTCAAGAGGTTTGGAAAGAAGTTGGCTGAAATTGAACAAAAACTCACTCAAAGGAACAATGATGAGACACTAAGAAACAGGTATGGGCCAGTGAAGATGCCATATACTCTTCTTTATCCTTCTAGTGAGGAAGGATTGACTTGCAGAGGCATTCCCAACAGTATCTCCATCTAAAAAGGGTCATGGATATTATGTTGCTGCTTTGAATAAGAGATGAGAAGGAGTTCAGTTTTCTCAATCTAGTCATGTTATTATGTATGTTTGTTTCACTGTTTTAATATTTTATTTACATCAAATAAGAACTACTATGTCTGTTCTGTAACTTCTGTTGCACTTGTATGATATCAAATGCACTTTTAATGATTTTATGTCATGAATCTTGCACTATATATAATATATCTACTATCTATTATCTATATAACAACAAAGTATATAAAGTTGTAGAAGAAGTGAAGAAATAGAGTTAAATGTGGACTTTCTCACTGTTTTAGAAGAAGTGAAGAAATAGAGTTGTAGAGAAAAAAGAAGCAAGACGCGATACTTATGTTTTTACACGGTAAAGAGTAAGCCGTTACGCGTTAGTCCCTATTTTTAAGGACATACTCAAATATTTTTAAGTGTATAAATATTTAAATTTATACATATTAACTTTTAGATATTAATATTAGAGATTAAGTTAATATTAAGAGGTTAAGTGTAAAACGGAGTCCTCGGTGGAATAGAGTTGTTCGGTGAGCGGTGCAATAATGATTAGTTACAGTGAATTTGAGCTGAGGGAATTGACCTGTAAGATTAACACTCCAACGACCAAGTCAGAGAGAGAATGCAAAGTGAAGTGAGAGTGAGAGTAAATTAAATACCTGAGAATGACACACCTTTCTCTTTATATATTGTGGGCGATTAAAAAAACCTGTAAGGGATACGATGCACTATGCGGACAGTCTTCTAATTGACACACGTGCCTAATTTGTATCAATAATGATTTTCCTTTTGTCCTAGGTCCCTCAAGTGTCTTTGGCGAATTTTCGAGAGAATGTGGACCATTAGTGATGCATTTCTCGCTTCACAATATAGGATATTGTTTGGCTTTCCATAATGGGCATACTTATAAGAACTTTCTAGCATGCCACTTTCCTCTTTTTGTCATCTGTGGGTTTTAGTAGATTCTTCTTCTTCTTCTTCTCCCTTGCTTGTGGATTTCCTCTTCACTGTCAAACTTCTTACACAGGTCTTCGTTTCAAGTCTATTTGCATGATTCCCTCAGCAGATGCATTTCCACCTTCGTTTCTTTTTTAAGGAAATATTTGAGTTTCTTATTTCCCTCTTCGTTGTTTCCCTTCTCTAGGGTTTCATACATTCTTGCTTAGTCCTCAATTAATTTCATTAATCTGGGCGTATTTTGACAGGAAGTGGTGGATTCAAGTTTGAACTCGTTTTAAGTTACTTTTTTAATCTTGCCCTTCCTTCTAATGGAGTTCATCACTATGGTGGTAGCACCAACCATGAGAAATAAGGCAATGAGAGATATTTCAGCAGATTTGGTAGACCAAGAGATGTTGGATACTACATCTGTCTTCGCTCGTAGGGACGGTACGAATCGTGTTTTTAGTGAAGTTAGGTCCTCATTAGATTGAGGGGGTGCTCCCTCCGGGTGAGGATAAGAGGATATGCAATAAATATGACAAATGTGTCATTCCTATTCACGAGTGCCTATTCTATTTAATCGAATTTGTCTTCCATTCAACGACTTTGAAGTTGGCGTCTTGAACCACTTGATAATGGATCCTTCTCAATTACACCTGATGAGCTGACATATGTTAAGGTCTTCCATAATCGATATGAGTACAAGAAAAGTATGCTGACCTTGGGGCTCTTCTTCTACCTCTTCAAGGCCCAACACAGATCGAATCATCATGAGCATGGCCAAGGCTTAATTTCTTTAAGAGAGTTAGGAATAGTGCATATGATACTTGAGCCATTTTTCAATTTGAGTTGTCAAATGGTTGATGTTGTGAGCCTGATAAGATGATGAAGAGGAGGATCCTTGAATAAGGGTCAGTAATGCTTAATGCTGGTTAGGTGTGAATGCCAAATTGCCTTGAACTTGCTCATTATCTCTATTAAAATCACTTTGAGATGCATCTGTTTTGTCAAGAATAACTGCATAATGATTAATTATGCCATCTTGCTTCCAACGGAGTGGATAACTATGCTTTTTGAAGAAAGAATCAATTGTGTGGTTGGTCATGTCGCAATGAATGCATATTCTGGAACCTTGACCTCTTCCTCCAAATGATCTGCCACCTCAAATGCCTCTTCCACGAGAATTGCCACTAGGTTTGGATGCATTATTCTGAGGTTGGTTGAGATTAGGAAAGGCTAATACCTTTGATTAATCAAGAGGTAAAATAGCTTATCTTTCTTGTTGAACAAGAAGAGAGTAAACTCGACAGATGGTTGGAAGGGGTTCCATCAACATGATTTGAGATCTCACAGCTGAATATTAATCATTCAAACTTTTAAGGAATCTGATAACTTGATCACCATCTTTGTAAGCACGAATCTTGATAACAGCTTGGCAAGTAATGTCACATGAACATTCAGGAATTGGACAAAAGTTGTCCTATTCTTGCCACAATTTCTTAAGTTTGGACTAGTAAGAAGATATAGATGAATCACCTTGTTTCAGGTGGCATATTTCTTCTTAAAGATCTGAAGTTTTGAATATATCACCTTGATAAAAATGATCTCTCTATTTATTCCAAATTTCAGCTGCAATATCCATCCATAACACACATTGAGCTATATCTGATTCAGCAGAATTGTGAATCCATGACATAATCATGGTGCTGCACTGATCCCAAGCAACAAAGTTGTGATCTTCATCCAGTGGTCGAGGCAAACTGCCATTGATGAAGTGACACTTATTCCTAAATCTTAGAGCCATTGTCATGAATCTTGACCTAGAATGATAATTTTTGGTCGAAAGCAAAGGAGAAACAAGAACCAATGCTGAATTTTCCTTGGGGTGCATGAAATAAGGATTGAGAGTATCAGTTTGATAACCTTTGTTATTAGCATTTGATGGAGGTCTGCCATTGATGCTGCTTGCGCAGCTTGCAACAGACATGGTTAATAGGAAAAAATCTGAAGAGAATCGATAGAGAGAAGAATGGAAAAACGAGATGAAAAACAAGGATGATGAGATGAGTTAATTGAGTGCAGCGGTTGAAGCTTGATCACATGTTAATGATACCATGTTAAGAATCAAGATGAGCATATGGAAATGCAAAAAAAAAAAAAACTGAATGTAAAAGAAAAAAAATGTTGTAGAGTTCTATTACTCATCATGATCTTTGTATACAAGAGAAGTAGCTTACTTATATAACAAGCTATGTCTAACTAACTTGAACATTCATCTAACTACTTGATAAATAACTAACTAGAAGTTAGTTATAATTCAGCTAATTTATCTTATGAACTAGTTAGTTTACATCAATCTCTTCATTATCATTAATAGTAATCCTTAGAAGATCGGTCATCCTTTACCTTTATGCCCAGCGACTAAGCGAACATAATTATAATCATAATCACTGAATATTAGATAGATTAAAGTATATTCAATATATTTACCATATCAATTTTATTAATAAAATTTTACAAGAACTAAAAAAAACGATGGAGATCAAAAACAAATCAGAGTACATTTGCATGAACTGAAAACAAAACCAAAAAAACAATATATTTATAAGATGAAATGTATATTCAACCCGCATTTTATATTTTTAGTTCATCTATAGAGTTATAAGGATAAACAAATTAGTACTAAAATTTCACCAATAAAAGATTGGAGATTCTCATTTAAGGTAAGAATAAGTAACTTTTGTAATGCTTACAAGTAAGAATCTAATTATCTAATTAAAACAAGAATCTAATTATCTAATATAAACAAGTAAGAATCTAATTAGCTTCTCATTAGATCGTCTCATTTCACCAATAAAACATTGGAAGTTGGAAGGTCTCATTTCACAAATAGTAACTTGCAATGCATACAAGCAAGAATCTATCTTTCACATGTTATGGATATCTTTCACATGTTATTAATTATCAAATAAAAAAATATCACTTTTCTTCATACCCCAACCACTATAAATAGCAAGCACCCCCCACGGTTACAAGACACACAAGCTTTTCTTTGATAGTGTAACACAATTGTTTGAGAAACATCATTATTAATCATGTTTCCTTCATTATTGTTCGGTAGAGGCCAAAAACTGAAGGGGACTGTGGTGTTGATGCAAAAGAATGTTTTGGACATCAATGCCCTCACTGCAGCTCAAAGCCCCACCGGTATCATCGGTGGTGCCCTTGGCGCTATTGGTAGTATCACCGGCTCTATACTTGATACTGCCACCTCTTTCTTGGGACGTTCAGTCGCTCTCAAGTTGATCAGTCGTACCAGTGCCGATGGTAAAAACTTATTTTCTTCACTATATACAACATACTCTATTAGTCTTATTTAATAAAAAAACTATACAAATTAATTATTTTTTTAACATAAATTTTATTAATTATTTGTTCAACTGAATTAACTACATTTTATATAATATAGCATGTGTCATAGAGTGTAAAAAAAAGAGATGCATGTGAGACATTTTCCATTTAAGAATCATTAGTAGTGAAACTAAAAATTAAATTTTTGACATTTTTCTAGCAAGTGGAAAAGGAAGAGTGTCAAACCCGGCATTCTTGGAAGGTCTTGTTACCTCCATACCAACACTGGGAGACAAACAATGTGCATTCAGTATTTACTTTGATTGGGACAGTAACTTGGGAATTCCAGGAGCTTTTTACATTGATAATTTCATGCAAGGTGAATTCTTCCTTGTGAGTTTGACACTTGAAGATGTTCCAAATCATGGAACCATCAACTTTGTTTGCAACTCATGGATTTACAATTATAGAAAGTATAGAACTGGACGCATCTTCTTTGCCAACAAGGTAAGGATAAATTTTTTATATCTTATATAGCTTGTTAAATTTCTGACTCGCAACCTTAATCTCGTAAATTTGCATAGACATATCTTCCAAGTGAAACTCCGGCTCCATTAGTGTACTACAGACAAGAAGAGTTAAAGACTTTAAGAGGATTTGGAACTGGAGAACGTAAAGAATGGGAAAGAATATATGATTATGATGTCTACAATGACTTGGGAGCTCCTGACAAAAAAGCTACCTTGGCTCGTCCAGTTCTTGGAGGATCAAATGCCTTGCCTTACCCTCGAAGAGGAAGAACCGGCCGAAAACCAACTAGGAAAGGTTAACCTCCAAAGACTAGTAACTTTTCTTTCAATTCTTTTGCAGAAATATTTTGATTTTTTTGCGAAAACATACTTTGGGTTATATATGTGAACAGATCCTAAGAGTGAGAGTCGAAGTGACATTGTTTATCTTCCAAGAGATGAATCATTTGGTCATGTGAAGTCGTCAGACTTTCTTGTTTACATACTCAAATCAGCATCTCAAAATATCATACCTCAATTGAAATCTGTAGTTACATTACAACTCAATAACCCTGAGTTTAACACGTTTGAAGACGTGCGCTCGCTTTATGATGGTGGAATTAAGCTTCCTACTGAGATACTAAGCCAGATTAGTCCAATACCATTGTTCAAGGAACTCTTCCGATCTGACGGTGAATCTGCACTTAAATTTCCACCACCAAAAGTGGTTCAAGGCAAGTATTATTCATAATTTCCGATCATAGATAGCAATATATTTAATTATATGCTAAATTATATAAATACATATGATGTATCTGTTAAATGTTTTTATCATGAGAAGTGGATCATTCTGCATGGATGACTGATGAGGAATTCGCAAGGGAGATGATTGCTGGTGTCAATCCACACATCATCAAAAAACTTCAGGTAAATTTAATCAGAGACAAATATGTCTAAATTTCATGTCATGTTTATAATGGTTAACTAACCTCATTACTTGGTTCATTTGATGTAGAATTTTCCACCAAAGAGCAGTTTAGATAGCCAACTCTATGGTGATAACACCAGTACAATAACCAAAGAACACTTGGAGCCAAACATGGGCGGAGTCACCGTAGAAGGGGTAATTGGTGACACAATTCAATATTCATTGAAAAAAATAAGTTCTATTATTTTTATTTAATAATTAAAAATCAACAACACTGGAAAATTGTATCTTGTGGAACAGGCTATCCAAACCAACAGATTGTACATACTTGATCACCATGATCCATTATTTCCATATTTGAGAAAAATAAATGCAACTGATACAAAGGCATATGCTACAAGGACCATCCTTTTCTTGCAAGATGATGGAACTTTGAAGCCATTGGCCATTGAACTGAGTACTCCACATCCCGACGGTGATAGTTTTGGTCCTGTTAGTAAAATTTACCTGCCTGCAAGTGAAGGTGTTGAAGCTTCAGTTTGGCTCCTGGCCAAGGCTTTTGTTATCGTAAATGACTCGTGTTATCACCAACTTGTTAGCCATTGGTATGAATTTCGGTTATAATATTTATAAAATCAAATATAATTTATCTATCTATAACATATTTATGAATACATGTTTGTTACAGGTTGAACACTCATGCTGTTGTTGAGCCATTCATCATAGCAACAAATAGGCATCTTAGTGTGGTTCACCCTATTCATAAACTTTTACTTCCACATTACCGTGACACAATGAACATCAATGCACTTGCTAGAAATGTGTTGGTGAATGCTGAGGGTATTATAGAATCAACATTCTTGTGGGGAAATTATGCTATGGAAATGTCTGCTGTTGTTTACAAGGATTGGGTTTTCACTGACCAAGGACTACCTAATGATCTAATCAAAAGGTAACCTCACCAAACATTATATCTCATTTTTTAGAAATATTGTTTGCGTGTTAATGTTATCTTTCTTGTATGTTATCTAGAGGAGTGGCTGTTGAGGATCCATCTGCTCCATACGGTCTTCGCCTTCTAATAGAGGACTACCCTTATGCTTCTGATGGACTAGAGATTTGGGCTGCTATTGAGACATGGGTTGAGGAATATGTGAATTTCTACTACAAATCAGATGGAGCTATTGCACAAGATTCTGAACTCCAAGCATTTTGGAAAGAAGTTGTAGAGGTGGGTCATGGCGACTTGAAGAATGCTACATGGTGGTTTAAGATGCAAACTCGTAAGGAGTTGATCGAAGCATGCACTATCCTCATATGGATAGCTTCAGCACTTCATGCCGCTGTAAATTTTGGACAGTATCCGTATGGAGGATACATCCTTAACCGGCCAACTAAGAGCAGGAGATTCATGCCTGAGAAAGGAACCCCTGAGTATGATGAGCTTTCTAAGAACTACGAGAAGGCGTATTTGAGGACAATCACACCAAAGAAGGATACTCTTACTGACCTGACCATTATAGAGATCCTGTCAAGGCATGCTTCTGATGAGCAATACCTTGGAGAGAGAATTGAAGGTGATGTTTGGACTTGTGATTCACAACCAAAAGAGGCTTTCAAGAGGTTTGGAAAGAAGTTGGCTGAGATTGAGCAAAAACTCACTCAAAGGAACAAAGATGAAAAGCTAAGGAATAGGTATGGGCCTGTGGAGATGCCTTACACTTTGCTTTATCCTTCTAGTGCGGAAGGATTGACTTGCCGAGGAATCCCCAATAGTATCTCTATCTAAAGAGATTGATATGGTTTGTTGTGTTTCTGCTTTGAATAACAGATGAGAAGGAATTCAGTTCCCTCAATCTAGTAATGTTATTGTGTGTGTTTGTTTGATTGTTTTAATGTTTTACTTTACATCAATAAGAACCATTGTGTCTGTTGTACCTTATACCATTCTAAGACATGTAAATATGTAATATTATATGCACATGAACCTTGTTGTATATTAATACTACTCATATTTCACCTTAAAATATAATACTAGTATATTATTGAGTTTAAGTTGTGTTTTGGTAAAACAAGTTAAAATTGTACATGAAGGGTTTTCATCAAATGCTTTTTCTTATCAAACATCAACCATGCATTGATTCTGTAAATGTACGAACAATACAAGCAACAAAATAAGTAACTTGCTCAGCAAGTTACCCTTTTATAGGAGTTAGTTGGGGTTTGTAAGAGAGTTAATTATTTCAGTTAGTGAAGTTATGCTACTTAGCTAGCTAACTAACTCTTTCTTTCTCAGCTTGTTTAGCCATCGTTTCCAGCTAATGAGAATTCTAGTTTTTCACTCATTCATTGCTTTCTCTTAGTTTGTTCATGAAGAAGAGAAAATATGTTATGGTATCATAGAGCATGGTTTTGTCCAGCTCTTCTTTGTGTTCTTGCAATGGCGAGAAATAGCGAAAACAAGAATACTAACAACATCGGCGGAAATTTATATTCAAATCCAGATATTGCATTGGATGCATATTATATTCTTCCATCAGAGAATCCTAAAACGGTGTGTGTTACGTCTCGATTGGAAGGAGACAACAATTACCATGGATGGGAGAAGCAAATGCAGCATGTTCATGCCACCAAGAACAAGTTTTAATTTTTTAATGGTTCGATTTCTATTTCGAATGAAGATGATCTCAATTTTTTTTAGCATGGGAGAGATGCAAAAGTCTTGTTCACTCATAATTGATCAATTCAATGAAGCCTCAAGTAGCAGAAAATGTGGTGTACATTGAAAATGACAATATTGTTGAAAATGTTCAAGAAAGAAAATAAAATTATTCAATTTTTTATGGGATTGAATGAGCAGTATCAAAGTGTTTAATCTCAAATTCTATAGATGGAACCTCTTCTAACCATTAATAAGGTACTCTCCATGTTTTTTCAAGAAGAAAACGGTACATAATTATGGTGTGAATGCTCAGTTAGATGTGAAGAATAAAAAAACTAATGCATTGGATAATGTTGTTGAGAGTAATCATGGATTTGGTAGAGGTATAGGAGATAGTGGTTATCAGAGGTTTCATCGTGCCACCCCCAAAATTATATTCGACACCCTTCATTTTCCTTAATTCCTAAGATACTCCTTCTTAAAAAAAATGATTTCCGAACTAAATTTAGATCAAAATTTCTGGTATCTAATGAATTTTTGCTAGTTCATTTAAAATTTTTGGTATGTTACAAAATTTTATGGAAATTTCAAAATTTACCAGTCTGTACTGGAAATTTGGTTGATAACTGAAATTTCCGGTAGTGTATTTTGTCAAATTTTTTTTACGCTCCGGATTTTGTCGACAATTTTGTAGGGCTGTGATTTCACTGACAATTTTGTGTGGTTTAGAATGAATCCAAGATTCTATAAGTAGGAGCATATGTTATAGAGAAAGATATCTAAAAAAATGTCTCTTTCTCAGTTTCTTATTAAGGCAGAAGTGTATTTCAAGGAAAACAACCCTCCTGTTGATTTCAAGCTTCCGGATGGCGCCTCATCTCTTGCCAGCTTGTCAGATAAGTTGAATGAATTGTTGCGGGATACCGAAAACAGAAGGGTGAGAAATATCGAGTTTCGTGAAGATTTAGTTGATAGTAATGGAAGGGAAAAATACAACCTGATTGAGTAGAAGACTGATGAAGATGTGACGGCCATGTGAAAATTATTTCGTCGTAGGATAACTAGGGGTGATCGAGTTGGATGCGCATATTTCAAGATCTTTCGAGTAGATAATCAAGATACTAAACGTCCAGAATCATCTGGTAGTACCTAGGTTTTCATGTTTAGTTATTTTTAATTTATGTTTGTTGTACTGTTTTATGTTATGTTCATCTTCGAATCAAAACATGTAATCGTCAAAATATTATGCAATAAAAATAATAGTCATAAGTATTCTGATCTACAAAATATACAAAAATATCAAAAATCTAAATAGGCCCCTCGGGCAAGCTGAGCTAATCCTTTGAAAACCTCACCATCCGAATTTACCAAATCCATGAAGTTATCCACAATAATGACGATCATCTAGAGTCGCTCCTAATCATCTGAGCCTGGTGGAGGTGGTGGTGGAGGCACGTCGCTAGTCGGTACCTCATGATCAGAAACCCTAGCAACAAAAGGCCCCACAACATCTGAAGACCCTGCAGCAGGTGGTATAAGGGGAGGATGTGATACAGTGAGATACCACTCCAGATAACCATCCTCACATTGCGAGGGTGCTGAACTGGAACTGCCATATATCTAATCTCACCGGCAGAGCTGATGATGTGGCTCCGAAACCATCTATCAATGCCCCATTCTGGAGGCTCCAGAACTGATCTAGGGATGCCTTGGACATAGCCATAATGTCGGAGAAACCTCTCAGGCAAGTGACTAACCACCGAGGTCTCCCACCTCATATGCCTTGAATATAATGCAGCGTCATCGAATAGACGATGGGCTCGGTGAGTTGTGTATGATGTATAGATGACTTCATCTACTGTCAGATCATCCAACCTCCTCTTATACTTTGCAATCCCGTCGAAAAATCTCCTGCATGGCCTTCAATCTCCTCACCTGTGGATCGTCTAATGCGACACGTTCCACTCTCCTATCATAGATGCTGGGAAAATGCTCGTACATACAGCACTGGAGAAATAAAAACTAATTAATGTCACAAACATTAATAAAATAAAAACGGATAAAAATGTTTGTATACTTGGAATAAACTCTGATAACCAACAAGTTGCCTAGTCTCAGGCATAGTGGCAACTCCAAGTGCCGTATAGAACATGGTCAAGGCGACTACTCCCCAAGCCCAATATGGAGTCTCTAGGCTACTGAACAACTATAAGTATCAGACATTAATGTAAACACCTGACTTATCCGCAAAGATAGTACATGTCATCAGATGCAGCATGTACGCCCTAGCGGAAACCTCATACCTCTTTGCCTCCACAAGCTCCTGGTACCTGTCCCATAGCCAAGACATCTGAAAGTGAAGTCCCCTGTTAGCATCAAACTCTACTAGCACGACATGCTCGGGGACCTATAGATCCTCTACAACCTGGAGTAACGTTGTTGTATGGTTAATGAAATATCCTATAAAAAATCTACGGCCAGGGGAGATGAAATAACGAGGAGACATCATCCAAAGTGATAGTCATCTCCCCAAATGAAAGATGAAATGAATATGTCTCTGAGTGCCACCGTTCAACAAAAGCAGACAAAAGGGAGGCGTCGAGCATGATCAATGAGCAATCAACGAACTCCGGAAGAATGAAATCAGAAACAATGTGCCTGACCTGCGCAGGCATCAGGCACATAGGCAAGTACTTCAACTTCGACCTGTGGGATGCAACCTTCAGCGGCAGACGCTCTTGTAGAAAACAAAGTTAAAAAATTATCAGTAAAAATTTCAACACATGAGTGAACCATAATAACTATTTTGCAAATAAAAAATTATAACATACATACCTCTCATTGCCATACTCTCTATACAACATGGGAAGCATACCTTGTGAGCACAGATCGGTCACTAAGCCCTCATGAGAAGGCTCCATCTGTGTGAACACATGCCTCCATAGAAGCACGAGTCGTGGCCTCTCTATTTGTAAGAGTAGTATCCTCATTGGCAACAGCAACCTGCTCAGCCACAACATGTACCACCTCAGCAAGAATAGAAACCTGCTCAGCCGCAACAGGTACCTCTTCCACATCAATAGGAACCTGCTCACCCGCAACATGTACCACTTCCATATCAACATGAACTTACTCAACCTCAATAGGTACTTCTTCAGCAGCAATAGGAACTTGTACCGTCTTCACAGCAATATGAATCGACTCACCCTCCATAGGAGGAGGCTCCTCCGCAACAGTAGAAACTCTAGCACCTCGGCGTTGGGAGCGTGGATCTGCCCCTGCACCTGCTCAACCATTCGTTTCCGATGAGAACTAGTCGGAACATGTCGTCCAGTCCGTAGCTGAGAAGCCTCTGCCTCAGCAGCTCTAGCGACATCTCCCGCTTTATCACTGGTCCTGTCGGCAATGGTGTTGTCCTTTTCTCTGGTCCTCATTGAAAAAATATTTTAAAAAAATTAGAAAAAACCAAAAATATAGTAAGGAAGAAATTACTAAAAAAATTTAAAATTTCTAAAAATTTTCAAAAATGTTTTAACTACCGGAAATTTCAGAATTTCCTTAAAATTCTTTAGAAAATTTTGAAATTTCTTATATTTCACTATTTTTTTCCAAAGAATTTCCAGTATAAAGGTGAAATTTCTGATATCCTGTTTACTATTTTCAAAAAAATTTCCCATAAGCAGTGACAAATATAAGAGAGTAAGAGGTTGAGAGCAATGTTTTAAAAATCGGACCGAACTAGCCGGTTCAACCGGTGGACCGTGAACCGGAGATGAATCTAGTTTGATCAACCTTTAAAAACTGTTAGTGGGTCAAAACCGAAGTAAAACCGAGAAAATCGGATTGAACCATCCAAAACCATTTGAACCATAGAACCATAGTCGATTTTGTAAAACCGTCTCGTTCAAAAAAATACATCAAATTATCATTTTTTATTTTTTAAAAAGGTTTAATAATACGTTGGTGTACAATTCGGTGGTGTAAGTTTAATGAGATAATACGTTGGTCATTACTCAAATTACACCAACGTATTATTATCTCATTAAATTATCTTATTTAAATGAACAGGTAATAGTCAAATTTGATTTCTATCAAATGAAAGATTTACAACTAAACTCTACTTATGACCAAATTTTATATTACCAAAATATCATTATGAAAATGGTAGAGTTATTAAAAAGTTAAAATGATACTAACCATTACTCCTCATTTTCTTAATATATTATTAGAAATTGAATTTACTATCTATTTACATGGGTTGTCATTGATACGAATCTTATTTTAAAATGTGAGCATTAATTGGTATATCAAAACCTTACATGTATTTCTCCCTTATCCGTCACCTTGTACTCCACAAGCCATTTTTTATGATCCAATATTCACCCACCACCTACGAACCAATCAATTAAATGAGCAAGAGCCATCAAATCTAAATATTACTAGCACAATGATAATACAAAAAATGCAAATGCTAACCTATGTAAGTTATTAGAGTATGTAAGATAAAGAAGATTATATTTAAAATATGCATTTAATTTTTTGTTAAGTTAAAAATTGCTTTTTTTTAAAAAAAAAGCATAACTTTTATATAATTATTATTTAACATGTGTCATCCCGCCTTAAGACACAAGTTAACAGATTATATAAGTATATTCTTTTTCGGTTATGTTAAACTACCGTTAATATTTATGGAGGAACATCAAATGCAAAGACTCGAGTTTAAATTATTACATTTTTTATTTTTAAAGGTAAAATTCTAACAATTAGACTATTAAAAAATAATTCTTTTCATTTATGTTTGGAGAAACAAAATCACACATACACGCAAAAGAAAATTCCTTTTCGTATATGTTTGGACAAACACAGATGGTCACTTTTACGAAAGAGGACCAAAGTTCTGAGCAATCAATACTTTTTTGTATCCACATATTTAACATATTTGTAATGGTGGTGTTAAGCCTAGATCTACTTTTTTTTTCCTATTACAGAGAAGTTGTACTTTTTATCTATACTAGCAGGTAGGGATGGCAAACGGGCATGCCCGTCTCGTTAAGGTCCGCCTTGCAAAAGTCCATAAAAAAAAGGAAAGGGGCGAGATGGACATTGTTAAGGGTGTGAGTCTAAAACATTGATCCGTCCCGCAAAAAAGTAAGGACTGAGCGAGCTAAGTCCTCCGGCACTACACCTTTTAAACCTAAAAATGAAAAAAATTATGTTAATTTGGTTGGGGGGAGTTTATAGTAGGGAGCATTGATACAAAGTTGAGGAACAAACACCTTTGTAGGAGACACACCACTTGTTCACCTAAAACCTTAAGGTGAAAGGAATGTTTAGGGTTTAGGGTACCAATTTGTTGTGAATTCAATGCCAATAACGAAGTATAAAACAAGGAAATAATAAAGAACAAGGAAAAAGAAGAACACAAGAATTGGTTATAACTGTTATTCTTTCACTTTCTCTTAGAAAACAAGATTACAAGTTTACAAGAATAACAAATAACCTCTCTCACCCTAAATTAGGATTTACAGTGTGCAATGATGAGAGACTAGTATGCTATTTATAATAAAACCTAACATACTAACTAATGGACTTTTTCCACAAGGCCCATTACACAAGCTAACTTAATAAACAAGCTAACTTAACAAATTAGGGTTTAAAACAAATTTTCGTGCCCGCAAAAGCCCGCATAAAAAACGGGGTGTGGCGGGGTAGTCACATTAAAGGATGAGAGTCTAAAACCTTGGTCTGCCCTGCACTAAAGTGCGGGTAAAACAGACATGCCCAATAGACCGAACTCGTTTTGCCACCCCTAGTAGAAGGTAATCAGGTCACTTTAAAATAATAATATTATAATTTTTCTTCTTCTTTCTAATCAAATCCAATAACAAACTCAAATTCAACAATATCATCTTCATTTGTATTTGAAATCTAGATCTATCATCCTTCATCTTCAATTTCTTCACTTTCTTCATCATCTTCAATTTCTTCACTTTCTTCTTCATCTACAAAACATAAGCTAAAGTAGAAGAACAATATCAACAAATTCAAAAACACCAAATCATCATCATTTTCGTCATCCCCCGAGATCAAATTCTTTCTTCAAAAAAACTTATTTTCTTTTGAGAAAGATTCAAATCTGAATTGTTATTTAATGTTTATACATGAGTTTTTAGATATGTTTTTTTTTTTTTAAAATATGATTTATACTAAGATTTATAAATATCAAATAACAATTTTAGATTTGAGATGAACATGCAAGTACTGAATTTAATGACTGTAACACAAAAAAGTAAGATTAGGCAACACTTGAGATTATTCTCGTTTATTTTTTCATATTTGTTGGAACTGTTGTTTTACACTCTCTTTGGACCTGTTTTTTTTTATTCGGTCGATAAGTTTTGAGGTTTTTTGTTGTTATTTACTTTTTTTGTGGTGACTCTAGATTTTGGAATTTTGTGGTGGCTCTGTAACCTTTTTCAGATTTTGTGATGGATTTGTAATTCTTATTTGCGATAGCTCAATTCTTTTTGGCATAATAGAAACTTTTCTTCTTGGAATTTTGTGATGACTCTGTATTTTTTTTCCAGATTTGTTGATGTAATAGTTTGTTTTGAGAATTAGGGATTTTTTTCCAGATTTGAAACACACCAATTTTTTTCCAGATTTAGAGAATTACATTGAAATATGAGTTTTTTAAATATGATTTAGTGATTCCAATAATATATGAGTTTGAAATCTAGATTTAGTAATTTCTTTATATATATATATATATATATATATATATATATATATATATATATATATTAGTTTCATTAAAATACAATTTTTCATTATTTTACATTATTTTTATTTAAATCAACGAACGCAATTATTTTAAAAAATTCTAAAATTTCATCATCATCCTTGTGAATATTGTTGAAGAGCAAATGTTGGAATTTGGTACATATATGTATGATGTAATATACTCCTAATGGAATCACATTTATTTGTTTCTGATATAAATTAACAAAGGTTATATTAAAAAAATATTTATTGTTGGAGCGGTAAAGTGGCAAGCAACAAAAGTTTTGGAAGTATTTATCTGGGTATTTATCAAGTCTACAGAGATTAGTGATATCGAACTACCGTTCAACAACTTCCAAAGTTATGAGTTTGAATTTGAATGGTTAAAGTAAAAGCAAAAAAAGTAAATATCAACATAAAAAGAATTCATTCTTTAGAGAGAAAAGACTTATCAAGCATGCATATAATCTACTTATCACAAACTTAAACTTATCGACCAGTTACACTCAACCTACAATACTCATCAGTATCATCCAGTATCGCTCACACCCTAAGTCATCTCGACGAAGATCTCTCAGCCACCTTAACAACATATCAGACATCCATATCAACCGTATCGATGATCTCTCAACCGACACAACCAATACGGAAGCATTAAGCTTCGACACCCATAAAGATTGTTAGCTCTAAATCTATCTCTATAATCCAGAAACTAACAGATAATCATCCTAGATAAGGATTCGAGCAGTATATGCTTCTAACAACCCAAACCCCGAGCACAGAGCAAAAATCTAAGACAACCACCAATAAAGATTTGTAAAGCAGATTTTATATAATGCCATGAGCGACAAATATACACGAGTTCAAAGTAAATACATATACAAAACCCAACAAAAGAGAAATACATAGAGAGAAAAGAGATAAATCAAACTTCTCCCGGTTTGTCAGCGCCGCTTGAAGAGAAATCCACCTCGAATTCACAAGATGCAAGACCCTAAGGTTGTTATATAAGTTAATCTAACTAAATAACGAGGTTAATGAAGTTAGGAGAACAAAAACCCTCTCCCAAAACAATAACCCTAACAAATGAAATGAAATAGAAATATATACAAAATTTTATCCCGACGCGTTCGCCTGGCGAGCCAATTGCTCCACCCGGCGAACGACTTTATTTTGGCCACACAGCATGCGCCACGTCAATAAGTGGGCAAAAATATCTTCTTTCGCCCGAAGACTCCTTATTCTCTCGCCTGGAGGCACAGAGGTGGGCCAAGGCAGAAGCAAAACCAATTATTTTCCACGCTCGCCCGGTGAAGGAAAGCTTCACCCGATGACTCACACTTGAAGCAGCAGGCTTACCCGACGAACCACACCAGTTTGCAACTTCTTATTTCTTCAATTGCTTCTCCTTTATTGATCCAAAATTGCATCCTTGAAGCTTTATTACTCATTTCTCCAAACATGCTCAAATACCTACAAAATGAATGGAAAACTATTAGCCGATACATAAATGAATCAAAAACTCGATTAAACACAATGTATACATATTTATGTAATATACACTAAAACGCGTCTAATTTGAGGAAAAGGAGAAGATAATTGTCGCAAAACTATACACTGAATTAACTAAAATTTGGCACTTATCGTTTATTAGGTATAAAGACAAGAGATTATGTAAAGAACACAAATCTTTAACCAATACTATTTTCCACTCTTGCAATCCATCACAGAGATTTTTTTCATACTCCTTTAAGTTTCACTTTTTTCAATGCTAATATTTTCTTTATTAAAATTTGTAATTCACAACGTAGCATCTAAGATATATAGTGTGGCATATTGTCTAGTCCAAATAATTAAACTTATTTAGACTCACTAAAATCCTTTATTGTCTAGTCCAAATGATTAAACTTATTTAGATTCTTAGTAACAACATTTTTACCCTCTATTTTATCTATGAAACCCTGATTTTCATTAATAGAAACAACAATATAACTTGTAATAATAGTTTTAGTGGGATTACCTTGAACAATCTAATGGGGGCTTTTGATCGGAGAAAAAGAAATATAATTTTGTCTGCAATTGATGGAGAATCACGAGTCATTTCAAATTCCTTATGAGCTTTACCATCTCTAAGGGGTTCAAAGATCTTACTATTTAGGTTGAATATATATATATATATATATATATATATATATATATATATATATATATATATATATATATATATATATATATATATATTTGATCAATAGTATTATTCAAAGACTTTTGTTTGAACTCTATGGGCTTGGACAGAGAAGAAACACCTCTAGACTTACCATCACCATCTCCTCTAGCTAGCGTAATATCATTCATTCGAACACTATGCACATTTGTAACAACTTTAGCAATTGAATACTTAGTCTTCATGACCAGTCGTATTTTCTTTAAACATCACTCCTTTGTTTATCTTCTTAGGTTTTGTTTACTGTGAAAATTGGTAAACAAGCGCTAGTCTTCAAAAAACAAGAATCTTTGGTTACTCACGGGATCGACTAGATTGATCGTAGGACATGTGCTTTATATTTCAAACCATGTTCTTGATAATGAGAAACACTTCAACTACGCTCATGTCCTCATTGAAATGTTTGTTTTGATCTACGTAATTCTTTAAAGTAATGCTGAAACTTGTAAAGAAAGTAAAGTAAAGGCAATTGGAAGTAAATTGCAAGAATGTAAGACTCCTATATATAATAATTCAAAATAACTGTTTTCAACGGCCTTTTGATCAGAGCATGCCACGTTTTGCTCGGTATGCCTTTATTCGTCAAACCAACCGTTAAACTTTGAAAATATTTCTAAGTCCATGTCCAACACTTTCCCTTATCAAAAGCGACTTCGACAGGCTTTTAGCAAATATGCTATTTTTTCGAGAACTCATAATATATTTAAAAGATATTTCATTTCCTTCATTAGTAACATGGTGTCAGAAACTCCAACTAACAGGTTTATCATTAAAATCCATCTCAAAAGTGAGTAGTTAGACAAACAATTTATCAACTTTCATTGTGGCAACATCTTGCTCTTCCTAAATGGGAGTAACCTTCACATTAAACCTCTTCGGTAGAGACCTTATAATGTGTCTCACAAACTTCTCTTTTGACATCTTGTCATTGAGATAAAAAAGTTATTGGCAATGTCGCGAAGACGAGCATTGAACTCAACAATAGTTTCCTTGTCAATCATCTTCAAGTTTTAAAATTTGGCATTTAGGAGTTGATGCTTGGACATCCAAACTTTGGAAGTTTCCTCATTAGCTTCTTCAAGATTTTTATTTAGAATTAATGAAGGTGTTAATGATCTTGTAAATATTCTTGTCAACTTCATTTTAAATAGAATTATGAGAACGAGAATGTTAAAAAGAAATTTCATCTTTAATAGGGTCTGAATCCTTTTCAGGTTTCATGGATTCAGAACCATCATTGACTTTGATCGTAAGAGGCGTCCACAGATTTCTAGGTCTTAATGTCCTTGGAATTGAGAAATTGAAGTGTGAATATTTGCGGACACCAAAACTAGATTTTAAAAACTAGCGAATGAATCCAACTGCACACACAATAACATATTCATCCACCAACAATTTATTCCGAATAAATGACAACAAGAAGCAATGGCTATAATAAAACTTGAAACATCGAAAGAAGACTGATTGTATAGTCAAATATCATTTGAGAAAAACAATTTGACACAAAATTATATCAAATTCATCCCGAAACCAATTTTGGAGCTGCATGTGGGATGAAAGCAATCACATCAAGACGTGATTTAGAAATAAAACCTAGAAGAAGAACTGGAAATGAACCACACCAAAAGAGAGAACAACCAGATTTATGGCTAACTAACCCCTAACAAGTTAAGAGGCAAACCAACAAAAATCACCAGGGATGATGAAGGCCATTGACAAAAAATTGGGTGCGCAACAACCCCATCGAGGTGCGCGGTGGTTCAAAGAGTCTCATTGGAAACCGCTACGGAAAAATCTTGTCGCACCAATAATAACATAATCTATATCTTAGAGGGAATTTTGAATATTTGATAAGGGATGAGTGTCATTGAGGCTAGAGAAAGGGTAAAGCTAAAAGGAAGTTAGAGAGAATAATAGTCTCTTATTAAAATTTGTAGGAGGTATTTTCTTCGAGGACCTTGAATGGTTGTTTAAGACATCATGGTTCTGGAGACTCTTTCTTTGGGGATCTTCAATGGAGGGTGACTTCCTTACCCATTATATTTTTGGGATTGGGTTTGTACTCGATAATAGACATTGCCTCACAGGCTTTTGTGACTTTTAGGGTCCAATCTTGGCTATTACAGTATTATATATTGAGAGATAGTGGGGTATATGGTATGAACTATGATTTTGATAGAGATTTGGATGGTCTTAGTGTTGCGATTCCAGCTTTTGACCTTAGCAGTTTTTCTAGCAAGCACATTGTCCCTCCTAAAGAACGACATGTTTTGGCGAGTGTCCTTTTTAGTAAAAGTGCTCGTGAAATGGATGTAAAGTCTTACAAGACCAGAAAACACAAAGAAGCTTTTGGTTGTTTACAAGCCACAATACTCAAAACTTTCTCCTTGATATTCCTATTGATGGGCTATGTCAATATATGTCATCGGTGGAGTACCGCACTATCATGAGATATTGCCTTATAGTTCCCTTATTTCCTATTGATAACATTTGTCATGTTTGTTGCAACGCGTATTTGGATACATTTGCGAAACACACGATTCATCGTAGGGAGCTTCCAGGTTTCAAATACCAGCATGACTTTGTTAGAGATGTTATCTGTGAAGAAAGAGGCGCTTGTGAATTTCTTGACCGGTACATATGAGGAGAGATCAACACTTAGGGCAATAAATGTTCTAGTGCATGGATGTGTATGAGGAAAATATGCATGTGTGGTCTTGACAAGCGTTTCTCCACTAGTGGGATTGAAGACTAGAAGTTTTACAGTGAGACAGTCATCCTTCAAAAGTGCTTCAAGTAAAGTGGTCAAACATGAAAAGTGTGTTCCGGTAATCAACATGTCTTCATACCATTTGTCTTGATACCATTGATTTTTTAACACTAGAAGTAGTGAATTTTTTACCCTAAACCCTAAACCCTAAACCCTAAAAAAAATAGCGGTACAATTTATTGTCTGTTTGCCTTTTATTTTTGTATAAACTTTATTATATACTTAAATATAATATAAGTAGACCGTTCAATATGATAATTCTATTTTTTTAATATTTAAATAAGAACCTAATGCTTTGATTGGGATTGATGGTGTCACTACATCAACATTTTAATTAAATGTATTAATAATTTATTTTAATAACTTGAAAAAATACCACATCACTTTTGAGTTAAGTATTATGTCTGTTTTCATCATTTTTAAAAATGAATAGATTAAAATTGTGAAATTAAAAATTTAAGCATTAAAATTTAAAAATTGATAAAAGTAGAGATTAAAATTTCATTTAAGTTTTTTTTAGTTGTTGCAAATTGAAGGCACATGTCAATGTCACTTGTGAAGGTATTTTTTTATTTAGTTTCCAAATGTCATGGATAAAGATAATTTTGTTATATTCATTATAATCTGATTCCCAATTCCCAGTAGTTGCTGTCGTTGAAGAAATTAAAGATTATTCACATATTTTATTTTTGTAACGAATAGGAAAAACAAAGAGTCATGTTTTTTTTTTTTTAAATAAGCAATGGTATTAAAAGAGCAAAAGGGATGCTCTACCCAATACAAAACAGAAAATTATTTCTCCACACAAAGAAGAGGAGAAGTATTCCAAGAATAGAAATTACAACAAGCCGCTATTTTAAAGTAAGATCTAATCCAACACCAAGACAAAGCGACAATATTCGAATAGACTTCGGTGAAACTAAAGTTGTCTTCCTTGAAGATTATGGCGTTACGTCTCAACCATATACACCAAATTGAAGCCAACCAGATTACCGCCATCACAGATCTCTTAGCCAAACAATTCACCTTATTCAAAATAAAAGGAAAACCTTCTAAATCCTTCAACGACAACTCCGGCCCGTAATAACCTTAGCCAAACAATTCATGTTAGTATCTTTAAATTTTAAAGGCTTATAACAAATCCTTTTACATTCACATAAAAAGCCATTCATACTAATATATTACTGAAACAAAATTATGTTCAAACACAAACAAAACTTAATTACAATTTTTTTCCATTCAAAAAACTACATTTTTTAAAATATTTTTTAAATAGATATTAAGTTAACTATCATTGATTTCCGTAAATATTATAGTTTTTTCAAAATATCATGTCAAATAAAAAATATATTTCTTAAATAAAAAATCATACAAAAAAACATATATAAAAAATGTTATCTAATCGTTCGAGTCCAATTTCAAAAATACAACAGTTAAATCTTCTAAAAAAAACTTTGATAACTTTGATGTTCATCTAAATTTTCTTTTAACTCAAAAAATTAGTATATAAAAGTAATATCTAATTTACAGATAATATCTGATTTATAAACAAAAAAATAAAAAATAGTTTAAATTGTGTCCTTAAACAAAACAAAAAAAGACTACTTCATAAAGAATATTTTTGTTAGTTTACTAAGAATGCAATTTAAAATACCTCAACTGATCCATTTCTCATTACATCAAAGCTGGCACATAGAATTATGCAAAGCATACATTATATTTCTGTTGACTTAGGGCATAAATTATCATATATTTTATATACCACGAAAACTGCAAGCTTAATCCTAATAATATTTATATGATGTTAGTAATTAATAATTAATAATTTCAAACAAAAAAACTTTTTTGGATCAGAATATTTGCCCTATAAATAATGACAAGGTTGAAGCTTGCAAACCACAAACTCTTCTTTCAAAAAAATTCAGAAATAATTGTAAGCAGCAAAGATGTATGCAGGAGTGAAAAGTTGGATCAAGAGAGACCAGAAGGTGAAGGGAACAGTTCTGTTGATGCAAAAGAATGTTTTGGACATTAATGATCTTACTTCAGCTACAAGCACCAGTGGTTTAATCAAAGGTGGACTCAAAGTTGCTGGTGGCATTACAAACTCTTTAATAGACACTTATACTTCAGGTTGGGGCCGTTCCGTCGCTTTCAGATTGATCAGTGCTACCGCTACAGATGGTAATAACATCTTCACTTTTCTTACTATTTACACTAGCGTCCAGACAGGCACTCACGTGTCTGTCTCTCTGCTCTTTTTAATCCGCACAGACGTGTAATATAATAAGATATACCTATTGTTTTTGTATTTGTTGTTACATTATAATGATTTGTTAAGACAAAAAATTTGTAGGAAGTGGAAAAGGGAAAGTGGGGAAGGAAACATTTCTAGAAGGTCTTGTTACTTCCATACCAATATTGGGAGCTGGACAGTCTGCATTTGATATTCATTTTGAATGGGATAGTGAGATGGGGATTCCGGGAGCAGTTTATGTTGAGAGCAATATGCAAGGAGAATTCTTTCTTGTAAGTTTGACACTTGAAGATATTCCCAATCATGGAACTATCAACTTTGTTTGCAACTCATGGATTTATAACCATTCAAAGTATAAAACCGAACGCATTTTCTTCGCAAACAAGGTAACAAAAAAAAAATCATGTTTATATTATTTGTCTGCTATTTCTATATAATCTTGATTATATTAGTGATTATAAAATCTGACAACTTCGAATGAATAAATATATAGACATATCTTCCAAGTGAAACACCGGCTCCATTGGTGTACTATAGACAAGAAGAATTAAAGACTTTAAGAGGAGATGGAACAGGAGAGCGCGTAGAATATGAAAGGATCTATGATTATGATGTATACAATGATTTGGGTAATCCTGACAAGAAAGCTAGCTTAGCTCGTCCGGTTATTGGAGGATCTAGCAACATGCCTTACCCTAGAAGGGGGAGAACTGGTAGAAAACCATCTAAGAAAGGTAATAAACTTTTTGTGCTATCATAACAAATAAATGAATGACATGGTACTAAAATATGTTTATGATTCTAAAGTATTTTTTATATGTGATTAGATCCGAAAAGTGAGAGACGGAGCGACTTTTTTTACATTCCAAGAGATGAATCATTTGGTCATTTGAAGTCTTCAGACTTTCTTGTTTACATACTCAAGTCAGCATCTCAAAATTTCGTTCCTCAACTGAGATCTATAGTTACGTTACAACTCAATAATCCTGAGTTTAATACCTTTGATGAAATTCGTTCATTACATGAGGGTGGATTTAAATTACCTACTGGTATACTTAGCAAACTTAGCCCTATACCGTTTTTCAAAGAAATCTTTCGAACTGATGGTGAATCGGCCCTTAAGTTTCCACCACCTAAAGTGATTCAAGGTATATATCTAGTAGCAATACACTTTTATCCGAACAATATATTTTCATATTATATATTCTCTCTGGTCATTTTTATAAGAAACAATTCATTTTTTAAATTCATCGATCTGATAATGAATATAACACATGAATTGTTTGTTGTAAAAAGGACGGGAGAGAATAGTACGAAAGAAATCTTACTAATTTTTGCAAAACACTCTTATTTTGAGCAGTGAATCAGTCTGCATGGATGACCGATGAAGAATTTGCAAGGGAGATGATCGCTGGTGTGAATCCACACATCATCAAAAGGCTTCAAGTAAACTTAATAGTTTAACAGCTTCTATGAAAACACAGAATCTAAACTATGAATATGAATATTTTGTCCTTTTTTATTTCATGCTATATTTTCATCAGTTAAACCTGATTTTTGCTTGCAAAATTTAATATAGGAGTTTCCACCAAAAAGCAAGCTAGATAGCCAACTCTATGGTGATAATACCAGCACTATAACCAAAGAACACTTGGAAACAAACATGGGAGGAGTCACTGTAGAACAAGTAACGACATGATTTCACATATTATTACTATGAAATATGAACAAATAATTTTGTTAAGAGTGGTTAATTTTTATTCAAATAATATTTGTTGAACAGGCTATCCAAAACAACAAACTTTACATACTTGATCACCACGACCCAATATATCGATTTTTAAGGAAAATAAACGAAACTGATACAAAGACATATGCTACTAGAACCATTGTTTTCTTACAAAATGATGGAACTTTGAAGCCATTGGCCATTGAGCTAAGTAAGCCACATCCTCAAGCTGATAGTTTTGGTCCTGTTAGTAAAGTTTACTTGCCTGCAAAAGAAGGTGTTGAAGCTTCAATTTGGTTCCTCGCCAAGGCTTTCGTTGTTGTAAACGACGCCACATATCATCAACTTTGTAGCCATTGGTATTAATTTCATTAATCATGTTTATGAAATCACATATATTTTATCTATCTATATGATTAATTTTATGAATATCTACATGTTTGACAGGTTGAACACTCACGCTGTTGTTGAGCCATTCATCATAGCGACAAATAGGCATCTTAGTGTGGTTCACCCAATTCATAAACTTTTACTTCCACATTACCGTGACACAATGAACATCAATGCACTTGCTAGAAATGTGTTGGTCAATGCTGAGGGTATTATAGAATCAACATTCTTGGGTGGTGCATATTCTGTGGAAATGTCTTCTTTTGTATACAAAGATTGGGTTTTCAATGAGCAAGGATTGCCTCATGATCTACTCAAAAGGTAACCCTACAAAAATATATATCAAACATTTGCAGTTAAGGCCCCCCATTAATTGTATTTTTATATTATTGATCATGATATATTTCTTGTTATATAGGGGAGTGGCTGTTGAGGATCCAACTTCTCCGCACGGTCTTCGTCTTCTGATAGAGGACTACCCTTATGCTTCTGATGGACTAGAGATATGGGCTGCTATTAAGTCATGGGTTGAAGAATATGTTAACTTCTACTACAAGTCAGATGCTGCTGTTGCGCAAGATTATGAACTCCAAGCCTTTTGGAGAGAAGTTGTAGAAGTAGGTCATGGTGATTTGAAGGATGCTACATGGTGGTTCAAGATGCAAACTCGTAATGAGTTGATTGAAGCATGCACCATCCTCATATGGATTGCTTCAGCACTTCATGCAGCTGTTAATTTTGGACAATATCCATATGGAGGATACATTCTTAATCGACCAACTAAAAGCCGGAGATTAATGCCTGAAAAAGGGTCTGCGGAATATGATGAGCTTTCTAAGAACTTTCAGAAGGCGTATTTGAAAACAATCACGCCAAAAAAAGATGCTCTTACTGACCTAACAATCTTAGAGGTCTTATCAAGGCATGCTTCGGATGAGCAGTATCTTGGACAGAGAAATGAAGGTGAGCTTTGGACTTCTGATTCACTACCATTAGAGGCATTCAAGAGGTTTGGAAGGAAGTTGGCTGAAATTGAACAAAAGCTTGTTGAAAGGAACAACGATGAGTCGTTAAGGAATCGATATGGGCCTGTGAAGATGCCATATACTTTGCTTTATCCTTCTAGTGAGGAAGGATTGACTTGCAGAGGCATTCCCAATAGTATCTCCATCTAAAGAGATTGATATGATTTGGTGTGTTGTTGTTCTGAATAAAATATGAGGAGTAATCAAACTCCTCGTTAAGGTGATCATGTTGTTTTTTATTTATCTGTCTGTTTGCTGTTGTGTTTTATTTTAATTTATTATGATTGTATGTATTATCCATGTGACATGGTTGAAGTATTAGTAGTTGTTTGTTGTTAACCATATGGACCATAAAAACTAATTTTGTTTATTATTTTATAATTAAAAAAAAACTAATTTTAAATCATAATTGTTTGATCTTCATCGGACGGCCAGAGAGACGCTTGATCTTCATCCAGGCAACGTCACAATGCTTTATTAGATGAAACATAACTTATAATCTTACCGACTAAGGAACAATAAATAAGGTCCTGCAACCATTAAAAAAACTCTCAATCGGTTTAAATGCCAAGGCGGTTAAATATGATTCAAACAGTCATAATCAACCATAAGTTGATGCGGTTTAAACGCCATAATTTTACCGCCACAATTCAAGAAATTTATTGTAGTAAAAGAAATACATTTTTGCTTATAATAGAATATAGAGAGTATTTTATGTAACTAAATATATATTATTGAGTTTTTTTTTCTTACTGATTAAGTTTAGTGTACTTGTTTTAATTATTTTCTTTATACTTAGCCACCTCCTAAATAATGTTAACTTCTTCTGTGCTGCTAAATCATGCACTCCACTTCCATCAAAAGTCATGCATCCAAGATGTGGAACTTGATGTCAAGCTTTCAAACATTCTGCATAGAGCCAAGCTATGTCCCTCTCAATACAAGCATGCATTCAATGCATCAAAGACTTGACAATTGCTTGTTGCAATTTGTTTTTGGTTGGAAACAATATCCAAACAATATAGGCCCTACAAAAGTAAGATTTTTTATAATATTTTTAAATTAATTAAACATGAGGTTCTATCTAATCTTTTAAAAATGTTTAAAGGTTGACTCTTACTTTTCAAAAAGAAATTATAAAATATTTAAAAATGTAATGCTATATTTATTTTGTGGCTATGTTATAGTATATTTTGGTTTAGTGTCTTAACTAGGTGTGTAACTGTTATGGGTTAGTTGATTGCATCTTATCTATAGGACTGTAAATGCTATTGATGGATAGCTGACATGGAAGAGGAGAATTGGTTGGCAAGGTAAAAAGTAGTTGAGTGAAAATTTATATATATATTTTTTTTTTTGAACAAAAAAAATTTATATTGTGATGTGAATAATGGCATATACAGTTAAAAAGCATGTATTATTATGAGTGAATATATATTAAGAGAATGAAAAGAGAGGGAGCTCATCATAAATTTAGTATTTCACGATGCAACAACTATAATACACATCGCAGCAACCACAATCGCAACTGCTACCGCGGCTGCAACTACAATTTAAAACCATGATAGTAATATTGCATGCTGCATTAATTTATAATTAAGACCATAGTTCATACTCAACAAATTAATAGTAATAAGTCATACTTATTGTGAACGCAACCACAATGACTACAATCGCATCGCAGCAGCTACAACTGCATCAGCGACCGCAATTTAAAACAATTAGCGCGATATTGCATGCTGCAATAATTTACAAGACCATAATTCATACTTTTTTAACAAATTAATAGAAATAAGTCAAATAATTAAACTTAACTAATAAGCAACTCAATAACTACAACGCTGCAAAGTCTTGAAGGAATCACAGGTCAATGCTTGAGGGTGATCTAAGGACTCCCATTCACACTTTAGCTGGTGGAAGATCTCATGATGATCTGCAAATGTATTTTAATACAAGTACTGTAGTGGTGGATATACACACTTAATAGTATAGCTTTTACAAAGTTACTGGTAGTAGCATTCAGTGTAAAATAATTATTGCATTAACCAATCATATCCTAAGTTTTAAACCATACAAAAAGACTTCTATATTTAGGTCTTCCCAAACTTTATTGAATTTAACCTACCATGCAATAATAGTAATAAATATTATCCACTTTTATTTATGGGAAAACTTCCTCCCAAGTACAAACATTTCATAAGACAGTAACAACACTTACACACATGAGTTTTGAGAAATATGAGAGAGAAGATTGTACTATTTTAACGCGTTCAAAGCGTGTTCCAAAGAAATATTTACGTGATATTATCATAATTTATAGGAATCTTAGCATCAAGTGGACATGCATTTAAATTGTAGTTTTCAGTAACTGTTCAAGACTTGCTATATAAGAAGTCACAATGTGAAGAAAAAAAATAGAATAGCTTTTCTTTCAGTTGCCAGAAGAGCAGAAAGTGGTTGACAAGATTGTTGGAGAAGCTGCAAACATGTTTTCAATAGCGAGTGGTAGATTTAAGAGAAGCCAAAAGGTGAAGGGGACAGTTGTGTTGATGCACAAGAATGTTTTGGACATAAACGCACTCACTTCACTTCAAAGTGTCACTAGTTTAATCAAAAGTGGTTTCAAAGCTGCTAATGGTATTGCTGGCTCAATATTGGATACTTACACTTCAACCTTAGGCTGCTCAGTGGCTCTCAGGTTGATTAGTGCAACTAGTGCTGATGGTATGTATAGCTAATTACTTCTTAACCTCTTTTCATAGATTTCTCAACATTTTTGGACTAATTTGTGACATATTTGTAGAAAGTGGAAAAGGGAAAGTGGGAAAGAGAACGTTTCTTGAAGGTATTGTTACTTCACTACCAATTTTAGGAGCTGGACAATGTGCATTTAATGTTCATTTCAAATGGGATAGTGAGATGGGAATTCCAGGAGCATTTTATATTGAGAATTTCATGCTAGGAGAATTTTTTCTTGTGAGTTTGACACTTGAAGATATTCCTAACCATGGAACCATCCACTTTGTTTGCAACTCATGGATTTACAATACTACGAAATATAAAACCGAACGCATCTTCTTCGCTAACAAGGTAAAAAAAGTATCATATTTATCTAAGTGTAAATTACATTTCCAAGAATCTGACACAGTTAAATATACAAATATAGACGTATCTTCCAAGTGAAACACCGTCTCCGCTATTGTACTATAGACAAGAAGAACTGAGGACTTTAAGAGGAGATGGAATGGGAGAGCGTAAAGAATGGGATAGAATATATGATTATGATGTCTATAACGATTTGGGAGCTCCTGACAAAAAAGCTAGTTTGGCTCGTCCTGTTATTGGAGGATCGAGCACTTTGCCTTATCCTCGAAGGGGGAGAACCGGAAGAAAACCAGCTAAGAAAGGTTATAAACTTTGTATTCTATCTTTCCTTAATTTTTAAGTCATTCTTGCTGCTAATGCTTATTTTTCTGTTGTGTATGAACAGATGCGAAAAGTGAGAGTCGGAGCGACTTTGTTTACCTTCCAAGAGATGAATCATTTGGTCACTTGAAGTCTTCGGACTTTCTTGTTTACGTACTCAAGTCGGTGTCTCAAAATGTCATACCTCAGTTACAATCTGCACTATCATTACAGTTCAATCGGCCAGAGTTTAATACATTCGATGAAGTTCGTACTTTCTATGAGGGTGGAATTAAATTGCCTACTAATGCTCTTAGTAAACTTAGCCCTATACCATTATTCAAGGAACTTCTCAGAACAGATGGTGAAGCACCTCTTAAGTTTCCACCACCTAAAGTGATTCAAGGTATCATTAGAAAAACACTTTTAGCCCTAGTAATGTAGTTTAATTTCCTACAAAATATGAAAAGATTCTTAGAGAATTTTTTGTACTGATCTTATTTTGAGCAGTGAATCAGTCTGGATGGATGACAGATGAAGAATTTACGAGGGAGATGATAGCCGGTGTGAATCCACATATCATCAAAAGACTTCAAGTAAGCTTAATAGTTTAGCAATTGTTATTCTCACACAAGTATTTAATTAAGAAATTTCTGTCCATTTTTCATATCATATTTTCAGTTGTTAAACTCAGTATTGTTTGCTATATTCCATGTAGGAGTTTCCACCTAAGAGCAAGCTAGATAGACAACTCTTTGGTGATAATACCAGCAAAGTAACCAAAGAACATTTACAACCAAACATGTCCGGTGTCACAGTTGAACAAGTAATGAAACAAATTTAACATCAATACTGTTTTGCCAAACTAGTTCATTTTTATTCAAACAATTACAATTACTGAATTATATTATTTTAATTTTAAATAGGCTATCCAAACCAACAGATTGTATATACTTGATCACCATGATCCATTATTTCCATATTTGAGGAAAATAAATGCAACTGACACAAAAGCATATGCTACTAGAACAATCCTTTTCTTGCAAAATGATGGAACTTTGAAGCCACTGGCCATTGAGCTAAGTAGCCCACATCCACAGGCTGATAGTTTTGGTCCAATCAGTAAAGTTTACTTACCTGCAACTGAAGGTGTTGAAGCTTCAATTTGGCTCCTCGCTAAAGCTTATGTTGTTGTAAATGACTCATGTTATCACCAACTTGTCAGCCATTGGTATGAATTTCGTTAACGCTGTTTATACAATCAACCATGATTTATCTGTATATGAGTAATGATTCATGAATATCTATCTACATGTGTGACAGGTTGAACACTCATGCTGTTGTTGAGCCATTCATCATAGCAACTAACAGACATCTTAGTGTGGTTCATCCTATTCATAAACTGTTACTTCCACACTATCGCGACACAATGAACATAAATTCACTTGCAAGGAGTATCTTGGTAAATGCAGAAGGTATTATTGAATCGACATTCTTGTTGGGAAGTTATTCTATAGAATTTTCTTCTGTAGTATACAAAGATTGGGTTTTCACAGAACAAGGACTGCCTCATGATCTACTCAAAAGGTAACCCTACAAAACATTACATCTTCATCTTGGTTAAAAATATATTGGTTTCAATCTCAATTGTTTTTATTTTGATGTTAATGATATCTTCCTTACTTGTAATCTAGAGGAATGGCGGTTGAGGATGCAACTTCTCCGCACGGTCTTCGCCTTCTGATAGAGGACTACCCTTATGCTGCTGATGGACTAGAAATATGGGCTGCTATTAAGTCATGGGTTGAAGAATATGTGAATTTCTACTACAAGTCCGATGCAACTATTGTTCAAGATTCTGAACTCCAAGCATTCTGGAAAGAACTTGTAGAAGTGGGTCATGGTGATTTGAAGAATGCAACATGGTGGTTTAAGATGCAAACTCGTAAGGAGTTGATTGAAGCTTGTGCCATCCTCATATGGATAGCTTCAGCACTTCATGCAGCTGTTAATTTTGGACAATATCCGTATGGAGGATACATCCTTAACCGGCCAACGAAGACTAGAAGGTTAATGCCTGAGAAAGGAACCCCTGAGTATGACGAGCTTTGTAAAAACTACCAAAAGTCATTTCTGAGGACAATCACACCAAAGAATGATACTCTTACTGATTTAACCATTATAGAGATTTTGTCAAGACATGCTTCCGATGAACAATACCTTGGAGAGAGAATTGAAGGCGATCTTTGGACTTCTGATTCACAACCATTAGAGGCTTTCAAGAGATTTGGAAGGAAGTTGGCTGAAATAGAGCAAAAACTCACTCAAAGGAACAATGATGAGTCATTGAGAAACAGGTATGGGCCTGTGAAGATGCCTTATACTTTGCTTTATCCTTCTAGTGAAGAAGGATTGACTTGTAGAGGCATTCCCAATAGTATCTCCATCTAAAAAAATCATGTATGGTCATGTTGTTATGTATGTATGCTTGTTTGATGGTTATTATGTTTTTATTTACATCAATATAAAACTATTGCATCAGTTGCATTCCTTGTGTTGGGAAAAATAAAAAAAGAGAAGAGAAAGATTATTGGAAATGAGAGAAGGATTAGATTGCATTATACTTGATGATTGTTTATATACACAACATGTGTTACTTGTAAAGCAAGTAACAACTCATAACAAACTAAAAACAACCTAAACTTATGAAGCCCGGACTCGGACACAGACACGGACATGTACACGAGGACACCTCTAATATAAAAAATATAGGACACGGACACGGCTATATAAATTTTATATATTAATAAAATAATGTAATTTATGAACACAATTTATAGAGTCTAAAATGAAAACTAAAATTTATGTATATTTAAACTTAGTACTCTCAATCAACCAAAAAAATTACTTAAATTGAGTACTTACTTTTAATTAAGAAAGAAAAAGAATCCGTATAGGAAGAGAAAGAGTGAAATACAAGCGGTGGCGATGATGGAATACTGGAGTGAGGCTAAGCAACATGTGACAAAGATGAAAACAAACAAAGAAGATGAAAACAAATAGAGAAGATGAACAAACAAGAAATACAAGTGGTTTTTATAGTGAGGAAATGGAATATTAAAGGTAAAAATACGTTTTTAGAATTTGAGAAGTTAATGTGTCCATTATTTGAAATAGTGTGTCGTATCCATGTCCGTTGTATCTTTTTTTTTCTTGTTGGACACTTCAAAAAAATGTCTGATACGTATCGTACGTGTGTCGGCGTCTGATACGTGTTCGGTGCGGAGACTCGTCTTCTGATTGGCGTGTCGAAGCTTCATAGACCTAAACTAACCAACATTAGCTAACTTTCTTTAGTAACAACCTAGCATTTTGATTGTTTAAATTACACTCAACATCCTTTCTTAACTCAAGCTATCAAATGCTATGACTCCAAGTTCCCTTCTCAACTTTAAGAATTGGAATCTTTTGATGACCTTAGTAAGAACATCAACCACTTGTTCTGTTGTTGGACAATACAAAACTACAAGCTTCCCTTTAGTGATTTGATCTCTAAGAAAGTGGAATTTGGTTTCTATGTGCTTGCTCTTGCCATGTGAAATTGAATTTTTGGCTAGATTGATTGTTGACTTGTTATTTATTTGCAGTTTTGATTGGCTCTTCTATCTTGATCATCAAGACATTCTACAATGATTGGAGCCAATTTACTTGACAAGCTGCAGCAGCACCTGTAACGTATTCGGCTTCACAATTGGATAAAGCTGACACTTGTTGCTTCTTCGAGCATCATGACACAAGTGCTCCTAATAATTTGAAGATGTATCTAGTTGTGCTTCTCCGATCAACCGTGTCTCCACACCAATAGGCATTAAAAAATCCAGTCAGCTCGAGTTTGTTGTCGCCTTTGTCTTGTAGGAATAATAGGCCATAATGAAGTGTTTCATTGATATACCTCATTATTCTTTTTGCAGTGTTATTGTGTTGTTTGAGAGGGTTTCTCATGAACCTTCTCACTAAACCAACTGCCTAGCAAATGTCTAGCCTGCTTTGATACAAGTACCTCAAAGAACCTACCAACTGCATGAATGTGGTAGCATCTATTATGTTTTCTTTGTCTTCATCTGAATTCACTAATTTCATATTTGTTTCAGCTGGTGTGACTACAGTGTCGCATTTAAACATGTTGACTCTTGTTAGGATCTCTTTTGTATATTTAGCTTGGTGAAAAATCATTTCACTTGAGGTAGGTAGGAATTCCATGCCATGAAAATAAGTTAAGTTCTCCAGATTAGTCATTTCAAATACTTGTTCATCTTTTCCTTGAATTGTTCTGGTTTAGTATCACAACTCTCAATTACAAGAAGATCATCCATATAAAGGCAAATGATCAAGAGATTTTTCCCTTCTTTGTCTTTAATGTATACACCATATTGAGAATCGCATTCTCGGAATCCTTCCTCAATGAAGAATTTATCAATCCTCCTATTTCAAGCTCTTGGGCCTATTTTAGGTCATACAAGGCTTTATGTAACTTGAAAACTAGGTTTTCCTTTCGTATGATGACAAAATCAGAAGCTAGGCCTATGAACACTTCTTCTTCTAAAGGGTGACTAAGAAAAGATGACTTCACATCAAGGTGAAAAAGAGACCAAGATCTGAAGTAGGTCAAAGCAATCACCAATCTGATGGTCTCATGTCTTGCAACTAGTGAGAAGGCTTCATCATAATCAATTCCTTGTCTCTGAAGGAATCTCTTTACCAAAATATGACATTGTTCTTGACAACCTTTACTTCATTCTACGAGACTATCACATCTTTGTTGATGGCTATTTGTTTTGTATAGGGATCAAATATCCTATAGGCTCATGTGTTATGATAGCCCACAAGGGCTATTGGCTTGATCTTGTCTTCGATATTTATTTTCTTGGTATCAGGAACATACTTGTAGCACAAGAAACCAAAGATCTCCAAGTGATCGACACTAGATCTTGATCAGTTTGCCACTTTGTTTTTCCACCATTGCCTTGAAATCTTTGAAGATTTGCATGGCTTCACTTTTGGCCTTGATTAGGGATAGCCACAACATCCTTGAGAAATCATCCAAAAAGGCGATGAAGTACTTTTCCCACCATATCTAGGTACTTCTAGTGGTCCATAGGTATATGAGTGAACAACACCAAGCACTATTACGGAAAACACATTTCACTACGGTTGGTAAATTGATACCATCATGGTTGACCAACCGTTGTGAGGTTGGGTGTGATTGGAAGTGTGTAGTTTGCGAGAAGTGATTATACAATGATTAAACGTGTGAATACTAAACTTAACATGTTTCTCAGATTTTAATCACCACGAAATTTCGATTAGGTGTCAAGCCCAACAAAACATAATCTTAATCAATAATCTCTACCAATTGAATAAACGACAAAATACTTTAAGAATTGAAAACCTAGGCATGCAATCTACTATGACATTTAAATGCAAAAGTAAAAGAGGGAGAGAGAGAGAGAGAGAGAGAGAGAGAGAGAGAGAGGGGCTAGTGTTGAAACACTTCTTAGTTTTGAGGACAACATGTAATTATTCTAATTCCTCTAACAAGTGCACTTACAGGTCCTCTTATTGTTTAGATATCATATATTTTGTTTTAGCTTTAACATGATCTTATCAAAACATTGGCAAAAGCATTTGGTTCAAATGACAGCATATTCTATCCAATCAAAATAAGCCAACGTGCATTTATTCAAAAGAAAATGATCATCTACTCAAAGGACTATCTTCTGTATCCTCAAAGTACACATCCAGCTAAGGCAAATTGCTCATCTACTCAAAGGACTATCTTCTGATATCCTCAAAGTACACATCCACCTAAGAAAGATATTTCTATGCCTTGCAAGTACAAACAGAACTCAAACGGATATTTTCCTACAAGCTTCTATATAACTAGCACCTCTTGCAAAGAAGAAAAACAACTTTGACATTCAAGCTTAATATCATTTTGAATCAAAGTCAAAAAGCTTATCTTATTCATAAGAAAAGGAAGAAATCTTATCACTGCCAAATAGTGAATCATCTTCATATCATCCACTACATATTTTGTATATCCTCAAGAGATATAAAATCTTGGTTGTAACAAAGAAAAAGAAGAATCTAAAGTGAAACTTTAGTGATTGTAAAAGCCTTTTGAGGTTGTGTAAAGCATAACATTTTTATCCCCCTTTAAAGGATAAAAGTGTGAGATATAAGAAAATCTCACTGTGTGTGAGGACTGGACTAACCCTTTTGGTGAACCAGTATAAACCTTTGTGTGTTCTTTATTACCAGTCTTATATTTCATTATATCTTACTCACACACATAAACTAAATTTTTAAGAGGTCACTATTCAATCCCCCCTTTCTAGTGACATTTATTTCCAACTGCTAGAATTTATAGTGCTTCGACTATGTCGTCCTCGCGTGAGTCTACGAGCACTCTTCAATGGTTTCCCATTAGAACCTGCATATTTCCTTTTATTTTAACAAATATTCCAAGAGTTAATATTATCACTAATCCACAATAATGGTGAAGAAAATAAATCTTCTATCTGGATCTTGACTTGTATACAACTTCACGCCAAACTCTTTTACGCAATCTTTACTCGATTAACACTTAAAGAATCTTCCAATATCACCAACATGCTTCAAGCCTTCATATGTAGCAATCAACCATTTGATTCTATATATTCCTTGGGCGATGGATTGTCTGAACATCTAAGAAGAACTCTGCCTTATCTGATGTCTTCCAAACAATCACTACTAAGGCAATCTAGAGAGAAGAACATCCTTCTTTTCACACTGAAATTCGTTAGCACCAATGACAACTCCTCAATCTTGAAAGGACCTGAAAATCTTTACCCAATCTTTAATAACGATTAGTTTCAAGACAACGTCTCCCCTAATCAATCACATATATCTCATTATCAAGATCTGAAAACAAGATTAAGGTTAAAGATGAAATAAATTTGAATACAATGGTTTTGAACTTTTTCAAAATGAGAGAGATTTGATTCACAGAAAATCACAAAATGATTATGAAATACATTACATGAAAAATGTTGGCAAAAGGTTTTATATATGCTTGAGACTAAGCACAAAAATGAGTGGTAAAAGTTGGTTACATTCAAATCAAGAATAATACATGGTTTTAGTCAAATGAGAAAGTGAGTGGAATAAAAGGAAATCATATTTTTTACCCATTTCAGGCTTGACTCGAATCAAGAACAAAGTGTGATTCGAATCAAAGACCCCTTTGATTTGAATTATGTACGAATTTGTATTCGAGTCAACTACAACAAGATCTTAAGAAAAATGTTGAAAATGCTCTAATTCGAAATCTTGCTCAATAGGACCTTAAGAAAAATGTTGAAAAATGCTCTAATTCGAAATCATGTGGAAAATTTGATTTGAAAAAAATTGAGCAGAGGTGACCAGAAATTGATTTATTCAAATCATGCATCAAAACTTGATTCGAATCAAATTGTTTAAAAATCTTTAGTTCACCCCTATTGAATTTGATTTGAATCAGAATGTGTGTTTAATTTGATTTATTTGAATCAAACACAATAAATCTCAATTTTTCATGGTTTTAAAAGTAATTTGAGCTTTTTCTTTGCACCTAACTTGAGTAAAAAACAAATATAGTTTTTATTGCACCGACTCATGCAATTGACTAAGAGCATCTTGATCCAGTTCAAATATAATCATTGATTTATGCATGCTAAAATGAATAATGTATCAATTTCAACCTTGATTCAAAAAGTGCAATCATGAGAGAGGCTCATTAAACGATAATAAACGAAAGCGATAAAAAAAATTAAGAAAAAATTGTATTAGTGGTGTTCCCTCTGCATGTGTTAAGGGCATGCAACAATCTTCCCCTAGGGATATGTAGCTTCAATTCTATCATGAAAATTGACGCTCCTGGATGACCACCTAGTCCATATAATCAAGAGGTACTTGAGGCTCGGGGCGACCACACCCATGACGTACGCAGCATATGTCGGCGTATTGTGGATATTGTGAGATCGAGCATAGAGGTAGGACTTTTTGAGGAATGCATTCCCCAGTTGGCTCTCATAGAAGGCATTATTGCCGAGGCGTGGAATGCCTTGCAGTACATACAGAGAAGTTAAGGGTTAGACACACAATAGTTTATGTTTGGTTGTATTATTTTTTGTATTTTCGTAACAATTTATGTATGGTCGGTATATTTTGAACTTACCTTATTTAATGTCTTACTTTTTTAATGTATGTGTAGTATGTTTGAATCAATCAATGTATGTGTTTTCTAATTTATGGACTAAAATGACCTAAATATAAGTTGGCCTCAAAATGACAAAGTTAGGTCAATCTTGTTGCCTAGACAACATTCAGAGGATTTTCGGAGATGCATCTCCAAAATATCCACTATTATGTGCAATAAACACGCTTCCAATAACTTAAAATGAATTCATGGGGTTTTATGGAGATGCGTCTCCACAAACACCTCAAAAAGTTTAAGGAGATGCATCTTCGTACCACATTTTAAAAAAATGGGATGTGTGACTAAATTATGAGAGTTTGTGTAATTTTAGGTTCGTGTGAATATGCATATTCGGACACTAATCAGAATACTTTTAGGTTTTAAGAGATTTGAGGCACACCCATAAGATGGAAAGAGCATTTTTTTAGTTAAGGTTATTTTTTTAAAGAATTGTTACTCCATACCTCTAATATTTTATTTTCATTTATACTAAATCTAAAAAAAAGATTATACTTTTTCAAATTTAGAGTTTTTTCAATCCTGCAAAAGCTTTTCAAATTATTATAAAAAAGGTTATTTTGAAAATCTATCCGCAATTTATTTTTGAATAAATCTATTTTTTTTTTTTTGTGTGAAATTGTTTGTCGGATAAATGAGTTTTCTGAATTGATTACCAGATTATTTGTAAAAGAAATATTCTGAAAGTTTATTTGCGACTTGTTTGTGGATAAACTTGTTTAATGTATTCTTGAAATTTTCGAATATATACTCACAGTTTATTCGTGAATAAATTTATATTTTCGCGGATAAAATTATACACAAATTTTTGATAAATATTATTTACAGTTTAACCTTTGATTTAAATTGAATTTTCTAAATATTACTCACAGATTAACCACTGATATGGATTAGTTGACCGTGTATTTAAAAATTTACGGGTGCTTTTGATTTATTAAAAAAAAATTAGGAATAGGATAATTTTTTTTATCATGTTTGATGACAAAATATATGGCAAGGAAGACAAAAATATGAATTTTTGTCTCTCACTAAACAATGGAACAACATTTTATCTCCATAATAAATTATCAAAAAAATATAAAAATACTATTTTTAATTTGTCTCTCTCATATTATTTAATATTTTAATTCACAAATATAATATTAATATTTTATATTAAATAAAAATTATATTATTTTTATCCAATGTATAGATATACCAAATAAAGTAGAGTAAACAATTTTCTCTCTTAATCTTTTCTCTTCTCCTTCTCATTATTTTATATCATAAATATCAATATTTTATATATTAATAAAAATATTAAAATAAAAAGTTATATTATTTTATCTGATACACAACATATCAAACACAATAAAATAAAACAAATATTTATTTCCTCTTTTTCACTATTTAATATTTTAATTTATAAATATTAATATTTTATATATTAATAAAGAATATTAAATCAAAAGTTGTATTATTCTGATGATGTATAGATATATCAAATAAATAGAGAAAAAGTTATTCAATATATTGAACCATTGTCAAACACAATTGTTCTGTACTGTCTAGCAGTGGCGGAGCCAGGAATTTTATATAGCCTGGGCAAAAACTTTACACCATTGATTATTCATCTGTTTTAATTTTCACACCCTATTTTTACTAATTTTGTCCCCTGATTTTGTCTAAAAATCAACTATTAAATTGGGAGCAGTACAAAGAAAATAAGGGTTGAACCCGGGCGCCTGTCCGAACTAGCTGGGCCTTGGCTCCTCCCCTGCTGTCTAGTACCGTTGTATTCAGTACTTTTAATTTTTATTTTTCTATAATTATTTAAATTTAAACCCACAAATAAATTGAAAATATGTTTCCAAAAAAAATAGATTTACTCATGAATAATCTAGAAAACTTGTATAGGACAAAAATTCTATAAATTTGAAACAAAAAGGTTAATGTTTTTTAGATTTTGTATGATGAAGGTAGGAGGGAAACTGTAAAATATTGTTTCTTAGTTTTGAGAAAAAAACAAAAAGGCATGCGCAACTTTATTATGAATATAGATATTGACTTATCTATGGATCTATTTTGCAATAAACTTTTAAATAACTTGTAAGGCTTTTTAAAAATATTTCATTATTAAGTAATGAAATCTTGTTAGTTTGACTTTGGGTGGTCGAAAGATCTACAAGATCTAATGATTGATTATTTAAAGAAACAGATTGAAAAGCAATCACATGAAGTGTAAAAGGATGTTATACCATCACCTAAGAAATTTAGCGATGGTGAATACGGTGTAAAAATATTTATATTAATAGTAAATAATAATTAATTGTTTATTTAAATTCAATTGTGTTATATTTAAGTTTAATTGTTATGCATTGTAAAAAAAAATTATACCATCAAATTATTATAATTATTCAATTTTATTATTTTAAAAAATATTCAAATAAAATTAAATATTTTAAATTAAATAATATTTATGATTAATTGACAGTATATCTGTCAGTATATTTCAATTTTCAAGTAACTTCTTTGAATTTTAAGAATTTCACTTTTAAAACACAACTCTTAACAAATAATTGATGAAGAAGATAAATGAGGGTGTTTTTTTAAAAGCGCTATAAATATTTTATTGGTAAAATTTTCTAAAAAATTAATAAAAAAAATTATATTAAAAATTCTTTTTGTAAAAAAATTATATATTTTTAAATGCATGAAAAAAAAGTGTTTTTTTAAGAAAAAAATCTCTTATTTTTTCATTAAAAAGATAGTGCTTTTGACCAATAAAAATTGATCTCCTTTTTTGTTCTAAATATTTTTCTTAGACTACTTGTATTCATACATTTAGAAAGTCAACATCACATATAAAGACACGGAGATGCGAAAAAACAGACAAATGGTTCTCAACTATCATCAAAGTCGTCTTCTATCGCATAAAAATCAAATACGATTAAACAGTAGTTAAATAGGACCTCATAAAATATTTATCAATATTAAACCTTAGAAAAACATGGCCTTATTATGTTTCCCAATTTAAACAGTGGATAATATACACATGACCTCTGAAAGCTTAAGATGGCCCTGGTTGTCAGAATCTTCTTTTCGTTCTTTCATTTTTGTGAATAGGTGTCTATTCACTTGTCAATCTTTGTCTTCACATGATTTAATTGTTTATGTTATCGTTAATCTTCATCTTTCATAGATAACTTTGCTTACCTCAAGCATCTTTTCATACTAGATGTACTTTTTTTGCTCGAGCAAACTCTTGAAGTTTTTGGCCTCATTAATATTTACACCCTCTACAAACTTTGATCCTTTATAAATTCCCAAATTGAGTAAATACTTTTTCATTTTTTTTCATTTGTGTTTTTTACTAGGGAAATTTCCTTGTCAAACTTGTCAATGTGGGATCTTAGTTATTTGTCCATCTTCTTCTTGATCCCCCCAGGCTCTCTATTAATTTTGGTTGCCTCTAAGATTCAGTTAAGTGGGTCATGAAGCATTTCTACAAGTCGCCCTTAGAGTTGATATAATCAATTTTAAGACCTTTAAACCACATTATTCATCCCTCCTTCAACGTAAGGACGAGAAACTTGCATTTCTATAGCCAATTGGCACCCTGGAGAGTGAGGAGGGTGTCCACGATTTAAATGTGGTTATCAGGGTTCGTTGTCCCATCGCATGATCTTGTTCCTATACGTTTTTGCATACTCATACGGATGGATTTGTCGTTGATCCGAGGAGTGAAAGCAATATTCCTTGTGGTACCCTCTTTTCCCCCAAGATATTTCTAAAGATGATGATGGTGTTGAAATATATGTCGTTTGTCATGGTGTCAATGGTGCCTGCTGAACTTTGAAGGTGGTTGTCTTCGTGATGATGGGGACCTGGGTTTTCCTAGAACATGCTTATTACTCATGGCTCTTGAGGGAGTGGAAACCATTGGAGGGGGTGGTCGTTGACTTTATCATTGAATAAAGTATTTTCCATGTCTAGTTGGCTTAAGCTCATATTTATGTGTCTCATGGACATTACATAGGGAGATTTTTCGAACTTCCGACTTGTATCAATCTCTCGTTATATTGATCGATGACATATAATTGCCTCTGGATTGAGAGGAAGAAGCCTCTTAAAAATTGTTTGTTTTGTGGTTTGTCATTTGAACTCTAGAAACCTTTTTGCCTTGGGAAGACCCATAGTTTGTTGTAGTAATGGTGGAACTCCATGGGGTTACGACGAAGCACTTAGCCCATATTAAGGTTCTTTGTTAACCCACACAACCTCGTTAGCAATATGTAGGGCGAGGTTGGATGTTTTTTTCTAGTTATAGATCATTTGCTTTTGGGATTCACCATCAGATCATGGTTAGATGGAGTCGTGGAAATGTCAGAAGACGATTTCAGCATATGACACCAAATGATCTAATAAGGACCTTCTTCTTCAAGTGTTGTAGATGACAAAGGATATGATGACGGATTATGGAACGACCTTCTAGCTTTGTTCGGGGTTGGGGTGTACTTAGAAACTCTTTGTGATCGAGTCAATCTTGGTCATAAGTGTGAGATTTTAGGTTATAGAATAATTTGTACATGAGACTAATTGCAATCCATTTTTAGAGTGGATTTTTAGGGTTTTAAGGTTATATACCTTTTGAATAGTCACAATTATCTTAGAGAATAGATGTAAGAAGATCCCTTAGAGTGCAATCTAATGTTCATCATGATTTTGCCAACTATGATAAAATATATTACTAGGGCAGGTCCATCTCAAGATTCTGAATTACAAGAACCTCCTTAGACACTTTGTCATTTGTTATGATATTAGAGTGTGACTACTTTGTAGATCTAAAATTCTAATAGATAAGTTGTTGTCATTGTCTAATGTTACCAGAAATGGACGTATTGGGTCTTGACCTATACCAAAACAAATACGAGTGCAATTTTTCTATATTTTTCATGTAAATATAAAAAAAAATCTATAAAAAACATAAAGATTTTTTAATTCTTTTTATTTAAATTTAAAATTTAAATGAATATAATTTTTTTATACGAATAAAAGATGATAAAATATCTAGACTCAAAAGAAAATGATGATAAGAAATCTTTTCAAGCTTAATCAAAATTTTTTGCGTTCGAACTCAACCTTGAATGTGCACTAATTTATATTATCTTAAAGAACAATTTTGTCATTCATTGTGTTTTTTTCGACTCAAAAAATTAATCTTTATAGTTGTACACATAAAATACTTTATAAAATAATTGATAAATGGAATACGCCACTGATAAAATATTCCTCTGAATTTAGTGTCACAAGTAATTGTAGCTATCGTTTAAAAATGTATAGCTCACTAGAGACAAATACCCACGTTTATTAAATGTTACTTCCCAAAGTTATATAAGTTTCAAGTCAACTATTAACTTTTCCTCTATATGATATAAAATCAACTATCAACATAGTATCCGTCACACACAAAAAAAAAAAAAAAACTATTATCCTGTTTTTCCTACAAAAACAAAACTATCAACCAAGTCACCATGCAATTAATTAATGTTATTGTTAATATGATTTTCTTGATAAAAAAAATCAACCACGTGAACCACGATTCTCGCAAACATGCATTTTTCTAGTGTGCCTTGTCGTCATTCAAAAAACTAAAATATACTAACAACACTCAACAATTATTGACATTAATTATAGTAAAAATAATAATGGACTGAACTGGACGTTAGAATAATAATAATAATAATAATAATAATAATAATAATAATAATAATAATAATAATAATAATAATAATAATAATAATAATAATAACAAGGGTCTTGCTAACTAGTGCTCTCAGGACAATGGTTAAACATTCCAAAAAAAAAATATTTTATAAAAAGTTTAATATTTCAATTTACTATTTTGGAATACTTGACCATTGTCCGATTAGTATTTCCCTAATGATAATATAGTTCTTCTAATTTGTGTAGAGTTGCGTTTAGTATTAGCTTTTCATCTTTTTATATAAATAAATTAGCATTCATAATTAAAAAAAATTGATTTAAAATAATAAACATATATAGTAACTTTTAAATTAGCATTCATAATTAGCATTCATAAGTACTTATACTTGTACAAATTTTATTTATAAATTAAATTTACAACTAAGGAGTGTGTAGTACATACACACTGACTTTTTTAAATTACAGGGTTATAATATTATTTTTCAATCTAGTATTGCATGATTATTAAAGCATATTAACAAAATATATATATATATATATATATATATATATATATATATATATATATATATATATATATATATATATATATATATATATATATTGTGTGATATTTATTAAATGAACGATAAATATTTGTTTAAGGTTAATAAATATTCAATAAATACACTTTAATATTTTGTCGATTATGACAAAAAATAAAATAAAATTATTTCTTTTCACATATTCTTCGGTTTCAGCTTAAAACCGAACTGAATAAATTTTTTAATTAAAAAAATTACATTGTTTACATATAATATTAAAATATAGGGTTAAATATGTTTGGGGTCCCTATAAATATGGCAAACTTCAATTTTAGTCTCTACAAAAAATTTCTTCAAACAATGGTCCTCATAATATTTTCCGTCCTTATTTTTGGTCCCTCCCGTTAAATTCTACTAACGGAGGCTTACGTGGCACGCCATGTGTCACGCCACGTCAATTAAAGTTAATATTAAAGTAAAAGAGACAGATTGTGGGGGTTTTAAACCTCCTTTAAATAACTTAAAAAACAATAATTTTTCATAATTAAGGAGCTTTATTTGTTTTAGCCATCCTTTAGCCTTATGAGCTGCAGTAATGTTATGATTTGAATATCAAGGGCTCATTAGTATTGTTGTAGGCCAGGAAGATAAATTTAGAAAACAAAAATATACAACCTAATTCAAACACAAAGTGGTCCAATCTAGTCGTATGAACAAAATAATAATGGAAAGTATATGCACAACATGTTCCAAGTTTCCAACACAGAGACAGAAGACTTCAAGTATTAAAAGTAAAGAGTATATAAAAAATTCATCAAAAGAGCTTCAAAGAAAAATAATTCAGTATATTCAAACATATATTACTAGGCATCATTGTTCCGCTTTCAATTGAATATACTGAACACAAATTAATCATTTGAATCATCATATAATAAGTCATATGGATATTCTTAATTACATGTATTTAATTGAAGAAAAGGAATATTAACTACATCCAGTTATTTAATAAGCTTATTCTTTCGGATTCTAAATATAGTTATAGAAAAATGAAAAAGTTGGATTAACAAAAATTGATGTGGCAATTTTATTTATCCAATTATTTTGCAAATAAAAACATAAACCTCCACGTTACTCCACCGGAGAAACCCTTGCCGTCACCGAGAAAAAGAAACAACACAATAACCTTCAACTGAAAAAATGGAGGACAACACTGAAATGAAGAAGGAAGATCAATGAAGGGGAATTAAAAAACATAACCAAGTTTATCATATAAATAATAAGGAACTGTGAAAGGGAAGATATAGTTGACAAGGGCTTTGGTTAATTAGAATTGTAAAATTCTATTTTCTTTAATTTATTTATTTGATATAATTTATAAAATGAAATTGTAGGAAAACCTTCCTTACCTCAACTCAGTGACTTGGACCATGGAGAACCGTGAAAGGATAATTTTATTGGAGCTGCAGTGGTAATGTTTGGAGCTGCAGTGGTAATGTTTTTTTAGTATGAAAGGATATCCTTATAATATATGTAATGTTGTTATAGTATGAAAATATATCCTTGTAATATCTATTTTCTTTTATTGCTGCAGGATTATAGCAAGTCTCCATTATGCGAAACATAGCTCAAGTTTCAGCTCACAAAGGATACACTTGAGGTGATGGTGAGATCCATGACATGCACCAAAAAGTTTGTCCGAGTGAAAATTTAATAACTACTGAAAAAAATTATGTTTACTTCACATACCATAAGCTTGAGGGTTGTTAATAAAATCCATGCCCATTTGATGTGCATTAGCAGCAATGAAAGCATCAAAACCAATCTCTCTATTGAGTCCTTTAATCATTTCAACAAGCTGTGGATTATATAAAGCCGCGGCTCGCTCGAGCTCCACGTCACAGTCGCCATTTTTGCTTCTCAAGGCTAACTTAGCAGGCACACAACCTATTCGTCCCGTACCCGTTACGAGAACCTTACGAGCTCCCAAATCATAAAGTTTCTGTACATACATGGTTATTTTTTTTAGATATATGCTATTTTTTCAGTTATTTAAAAGGGGTTTGAAACCCCTGCAATCAGCCTCTTTTTCTTTAATTCTGCTTTGCCTGACGTGGCGAGACATGTGGCATGCCACATAAGCTTCCGTTAGAGCAATTTAACGGGAGGGACCAAAATTCGTGACGGAAAATTTTGTGAGGACCAAAATTCGACGAAATTTTTTGTAAGGACTAAAAGTGAAAAGTGCAATATTTATAGGGACTAAAAACTTATTTAACCCTAAAATATATTGTTACAATAAATTCAAGTTTTGACAAATATTTGCTCTTATTACTAGAGAACAACAAATCTTTGTTGTTATCCAGATTAGTTTTACACCCTTTGTTCTCCACATACACTCAATAACTTATCCAACTTTTGATTAGTTATCTGTTCTAAATATGAGAATTTTTCCCGCACTTGCATTCCATCACAGAGATATGATGTTCACGAGTGTTTTCTAGAGCAAATATTTTCATGAGAAATGCTTTCACAAGAAAGAGAACAAGATATACCTTCTGATTAGCAATATCTTGAGCTGATTTTATTGTATACTACTCCGGCCTGATTTATAAGCAAAAGTGCTCTTTTTAGGTTCATTGAATAATGAATGTATCTAGTCTACATAACAGACAAGATACATTTATTATTCAATGAATCTTAAAAGAGAATCTTTGCTTATAAATAAGGCCAGAGGGAGTACCTTTTGATTAACAACATAGGAAAGTTAACTGAAAACAACAACAACATCAACATCATTATGTGGAATATATTGCAAGGGTAGGAAAAATGTTTTCTTCAAGATAGAAAGAAGAATATTGAAGATTTTTTCTATCTTACAATCCATCCAAAAGAGTGATGCGTATGATTTTGGAGTGGCTACATATAAGTTAGATTTACGTAAAAAAATTATTAACGAGTACTTTTATAATAAAATTTGATTATATATTCCCTCGATTATTAGAGAAACCGAGGGAAAAGATTTGTAAAATAAAGGCGTCTTTTTGGTTCTAAATAAAACTTAAAATTGCAGGAGTTAGGAATTGAAGTTCAAACCCTTAGCAGCCTTATATGACAGTTTTGTTTAAAACCAAGGTATAAGGTTTCTTCTTTTCTAAAAAATGAAAGCGTTATAGGTCATTTGACCTCGAATTTTCAATAGCCGAGGTGAATGATTTGTCATGAAATGTATTATTTGAAGTGGTGGTGGCACCTCCTAGAGGAAATCCTTGCCACCCTTAGGGCAATACGAATAAATTATCTAAAATCCCAAGAGAAACTATGAGTTTCACCAAGAGGTACCAAACATAAAAATATCACCATGAGGTCCAACGCCTCGCTTGAGGGACTTGCAGTCTCATCATTCAGGCCCTATATAACTTTTCCTGAGGGACTAAGACTCCTAGGATATCTAAGATCCTAGCTTAAGAAACATAGAGCTTTACCGGACAGGACTATGCATCAAAAAATCGCCCGAGAGACGCGACTAAAGTTAAGCCTAAGAGACTTAATTCTAAGTCTTGTTTGAGAGCTTGATAGAATTCCAGCCCGAGAGGTCCAACGTCTCGCCTGAGGGACTTGCAGTCTCATTGGTCAGACCCCATATAACTTTGCATGAAGGACTAAAATTCCCATACTATCTAAGATCTCAGCCTGAGAAACTTAGAGTTTCACTAGGCGGGATCAAACATAACAACTAGTTGACTACCTTACCCTAATACACTTAACAGCTAGGCGATATCTCAATTCTAAATTAGTACTCCCTCAGTTTTTATTATAAATCTCTTTAGAAAAAAAGTTGTATCAAATTATAAGCCACTTTATATTACCAATGAATCATTAATGTTATTTTTTCTATCATATCTTTATTTATTTATTATTCACTGTTCTTTCAATTCCTTAATTGTATCTTTCTTATTTAATTAAAGAAGGACAAACCAATCATTAGTTGTTCCAGTGGTGATTGGCGCTGGACTTGGTAGGGAGAACTACGGTTCGATCCCCTGCAACTGCGATCGGAAGGGTGATAGAACCACTTGATGCCAGAACTCGCCCCCGAACCGGACTAAACCGGTGGTATAAAGCCAAAAAAAAAGGACAATTTTTATTTTAAAAAAAATCATAATTTCTTTTTTCATACAATAATGATCACATTTTTTTTAATATATATGAAAATGTCAAAATAATTTATAATAAAAAAAAAGATGAATTGTTTTTTTAATAAAAACAACACTAATTACCACTCACCTTTACAACCTCCTTCCTCCAATTAAGATTATAAGGTCATCGCTAAAATAAGTTGGTTCAGTTGGTAAGAAGTTGACTCACACAAGCAGAGATCGTGGATAAGCCCTCTCTAAATCCCTGCTCCGATTCGGACGAGTCCAAAGAGATTTCTCACCACTTCCAATCCAAGAAATGGGTGAGTTGACAACCTAGCACACTTAGCAACTAGGGAATATATCAATTCTAAACTAGTGTTTTTTTTTTTAATAAAAAAACACACACACTAATTGTTCTTCTATAAATACCCACCAAGGTTACTTGACTTTCTCACAACCCTCCTATCCATCTTTAGCAATTGTGTTTTGCTTGACTAAAAACCAAAAATGTCCTTCATATTTGGAGGTGATAAGATCAAAGGCACATTAGTGCTTATGCAAAAGAATGTGTTGGACATAAACAGTTTAACAGATCCTGCAAAGATTCTAGATGGAGCCTTGGATGGTTTTGGATCCATACTTGATACTCTTACTTCCTTCTTAGGTTCATCCGTTTGTCTTCAGTTAATTAGCTCTACTAAACCTCTATGTAAGTTTTCTTTCGAATACAGCGCAGTTTGTTACCCGTTTATCTTTTATTTCTGTATAAACTTTTAAGCTTAAATATTTTGTAGTAAGTGGAGAAGGAAAAGTGGGAAAAGAAGCTTATTTAAAACAAGCAATTACCAATTTACCAACCTTGGGAGACAAGCAAACTGCATTCAGCATTGAATTTGAATACGATAGCAGCTTCGGAATTCCTGGAGCATTCAAAATCAAAAACTACATGTCAACTGAATTCTATCTTGTCAGCTTAACTCTCGACGATATTCCTAATCTTGGAACCATTCACTTTGTTTGCAACTCGTGGATTTACAACGCCAAGAAATACCAAACCGATCGCATTTTCTTCGCCAACAACGTAAGAGTGGTCTACATATCTACCAAATAGTATTGGAATTTGATTTTTCTTTTATATATATTTTAAAAAACTTAATTCAAAAACATATGTTGCAGGTTTTTCTACCAAGTGATACACCGGCTCCGTTGGTCTACTATAGACAATTAGAGTTGAAGACTTTACGAGGAAATGGAACGGGAGAGCGTCAAGAATGGGATAGAATTTATGATTACGATGTTTACAATGATTTGGGCGAGCCTGATAAGGGTCAAAGCTACGCTCGTCCAATTCTAGGACGATCTAGCGACTATCCTTATCCTCGTAGGGGAAGAACGGGGAGAAAACCTACCGCAACAGGTTATATACTTAACAGATCCTAATCTTCATGTCTTATCTCATTCTTGATGATATTTTTACTAATAGTTTTGTATATTCAATTATGTTAACAGATCCTAACAGTGAAAGTAGGGGGAATAGTGTGTATATTCCAAGAGATGAAGCTTTCGGTCACTTGAAATCCTCGGATTTTCTTGTTTATGGACTTAAGTCTGTTTCTCAAGATGTAATTCCATTGCTACAATCTGTGTTCGACATAAATTTCACACCAACCGAATTTGATAGCTTTGATGATGTGTTTGATCTATATGAAGGAGGAATTAAGCTACCGACCGATATAATTAGCAAAATTAGTCCTTTACCAGTGTTATCAGAAATCTTTCGAACCGATGGTGAAGAAGTCCTCAAGTTTCCACCACCTAAAGTAATTCAAGGTATATCCTACTCACCTTTTGCAAACTTGCGAGTAAAAATTAAAAATTTTACTTTGTTTAACGAAAAAATTATTGACTATTCGATATTATTTTGAGTAGTGAGTAAGTCTGCGTGGATGATTGATGAAGAATTTGGAAGAGAGATTGTTGCTGGTGTAAATCCGGGCCTAATTCGCGCCCTCCAGGAGTTTCCTCCAAAAAGTAAGCTAGATAGTGCAATCTATGGTGATCATACTAGCACAATAACCAAAGAGCAGATAGAGCTTAACTTGGAGGGTTTCAGTACTCTTGATGAGGTAATGATAAACTATTATATGATCCATTGTTTTTGTTTCTTTATAGCCAAAATTGACCAATTTTTTTATCAGGCTATACAAAACAAGAAACTGTTCTTGCTAGAACACCATGACGCAATAATTCCATATCTGAGGCTAATAAACTTAACTTCAACAAAAGCTTATGCTTCAAGAACCATTCTTTTCTTGAAAAGTGATGGAACTTTAAAGCCTTTAGCCATTGAGTTAAGCCTTCCACATCCTCAAGGAGATCAATTCGGTGTTGTTAGTAATGTTTACTTGCCTGCAATTGAAGGTGTTGAAGCTACAATTTGGCTACTTGCCAAAGCTTATGTTATAGTAAATGACTCATGCTTTCACCAACTTGTCAGCCACTGGTATATATACAATTCGTCGATGAAATGTATTTTCGCGTATATGAATTGGCTATGAATAACTTTTCATGGATTATGCAGGTTGAATACTCATGCAGTTGTTGAACCATTTGTGATAGCGACGAATAGGCAACTTAGTGTGCTCCATCCTATTTATAAGCTATTACATCCACATTATCGTGATACGATGAATATAAATGCACTTGCTAGACAATCCTTAGTCAATGCAGATGGTATTATTGAAAAGACATTCTTGTGGGGAGGGTATGCTATGGAGATATCATCAAAAGTCTATAAGGATTGGGTTTTTACAGACCAAGCCCTACCCGCCGATCTTATCAAAAGGTAATTAAACTTAAGTGATCGTGATTTTCTCAGAACTAAAAATATATTTAACCGTTACAACTATTGTACTCTTGTATATTTAGAGGAATAGCGGTTGAGGATTCTACTTCGCCTCACGGTCTTCGTTTACTGATAGAGGATTACCCGTATGCTGTTGATGGGCTCGATATTTGGGATGCTATTAAGACGTGGGTGAAAGACTATGTTTCGATATACTACATAACGGATGACAAAATTCAGCAAGACTCGGAACTCCAAGCTTGGTGGAAAGAAGTTGTAGAAGAAGGTCATGGTGACAAGAAAGGCGAGCCGTGGTGGCCTAAATTGCAAACTCGCGAAGATTTGATTCTTGTTTCTAGTATTATCATTTGGACCGCTTCAGCTCTTCACGCAGCTGTTAATTTTGGACAATATCCGTATGGAGGGTTCATATTAAATCGTCCAACTCTCAGTAGGCGATTAATGCCTGAGAAAGGTAGCGAGTGTTTTGTTTTAGTCTCTTTAAAATTTGTTCGTATTGAAATTAGTCTCTATAATATATATTTTGCATATTACAGGTACTTCTGAGTATGATGAGCTAGCGACTAACCCTCAAAAGGCGTACTTGAAAACAATTACACCAAAGTTTCAAACTCTTATCGATCTATCGGTCATAGAAATCTTGTCAAGGCATGCTTCTGATGAGTACTACCTTGGACAAAGAGACAGTGCTGAGTATTGGACTTCTGATACAAATGCCATAGCAGCTTTCAAGAAGTTTGGAAAAACATTAGCTGAAATTGAGGGACAACTCATTCTGAGGAACAACGATGAATCATTGAGAAACCGAGTTGGGCCGGTTAGCATGCCTTATACTCTTCTTTATCCTTCAAGTGAGGAAGGACTTACATTTAGAGGAATTCCCAACAGTATCTCAATCTAAGAGAGTGTTGCTACATATTGTGAATGATTGTGTTGTGGTTTGGAATAAATTGTGTGAGAGAGGGAATTTCAATTCCTTATCACACCACTTGTGTAAAATTGTGTGTTTGATTATTGCTTGCTTGTTCATATGACAATAATGTAAACAATGATGTTTTTATGTAAAATGTTGTATTTGCAGTTTGTAAGGTGGAGTTCTCAAACTTCTATCTTGTAAAATATTTTGCTTCATGTCATATTATTTGTTTATAAAGTACAGATTTTGGATTTAAGTTGGTATCATGTCATAGTATTTTTTATGGATGATTTTGTTTAATATTTCATCCTAAACACACTATATCCCTAGGAGAAGTTGGTTGCATGTCTCTAACACACTCAGGGGCACCCCAACACAATTATTTGGGTCCTCGACTCCATTTCACATCCTATTTGCTCACATTGGAGGGAATTCATTTGCACAAACTTTCCGTGGTGATGTCTTTCCAGCCTCATCGACGCCAAAAATTAGGAGCGGTGTTGCACCAGAGACCCTCGTGGTATTTCGTAAGAATTACTAGTCGATTCTCACAAACGGCGTCATTATTTCAGATCAAAATCAAATTTATATAATATGAATTATGATGATGGACTCCTATAGCAGTGATGTGATCCTCTGACGCACAGTGGTGACCCACAAGATTAACGCTCCAACGTAATTAATAAATGAGTCAAAAAATAACTAGAGTGAAATATAAAAAATGTATATATACTTTAGGTCTTACAAGTGTAAAAGCATTTATACCCTGAGTAGTTGTTGCTTATTCCTAGAGTGACAGATGAGCTTCCCTCCTTCCCTTAAAGTCCGCCAACAACAACACTTGAAAAACAAAAACAAACAGCATACTCCAAACTTACAATGCCTAACAGAGCATTATTATCAACCTCTTACTCTAACAAAAAACACGACGTATTTCTCAGTTTCAGAGGCGAGGACACTCGAATCGGTTTCACCAGCCATCTCTACGATGCATTGAATCACAAATCAATCAAAACATACATAGATTACCTCCTAAACAGAGGAGAAGACGTTTGGCCAACACTTTCTGAAGCCATTGAGGATTCACATGTTTCCATCGTTGTTTTTTCAGAGAACTACGCTTCTTCGAAATGGTGTTTGGAAGAGCTTGTTAAAATACTTGAATGCAGAAAAGTTCACGGTCAAGTTGTTATACCTGTTTTCTATAAAACAGATCCTTCTCATATTAGAAATCAGAGAGGAAATTTTGAGAAAGCATTCGCTAAACATGAGAGAGATCTTGGAACTAATGAAAGTGATGAGTCAAGACGAAAAGTGCTTAATTGGAAAGCTGCTCTTACTGAAGCTGCTAATATTTCTGGATGGGACTCCAAAACTCACAAGTAAGATTATTTTATCAATTTATAATATATAAATTCTAAACTTTAATTTCTAAAGCTGAATACTTCATGAATTTTGATTAATTTATTTTAGTTTTTGACAATTATGTGTTTATTAATATTAATTATATTGTATCTGCGTCACTTAAATATCGGTTATGAAAAATATTAGCATTATTTTCTCAAATGTGTATTTCAAACACGTCTAAATTGGTATTCAAATATCTCTCTATCGGTATTTACGTTGGAACAACCTTATTACGCGTCATATAGTGATAAATTTAATATTTCCTTATGTTTGATTTGTGATAGGGATGACTCTAACCTCATAGAGAATGTTGTGAATGATGTATTGCAAAAGCTACAACTGAGGTACCCTAATGAACTAGAAGGTATTGTTGGGATTGAAAAATTTTGTGGAGGGGTAGAAACATTAATGACTAGAATTCAGATACTTGGAATTTGGGGTATGGGTGGAATGGGGAAGACAACCATTGCTAAAGTGTTGTTTGCCAAATTCTTTGCCCAATATGACCATGTATGCTTTGCGAACGCAAAAGAATATTCACTCAGCAAGCTTCTATCTGAGCTACTAAAGGAAGAAATTTCACCATCTAATGTTGTAGGAACTACATTCCATATGAGGAGGCTGAGAAGTAAAAAGGTTTTCATTATACTTGATAATGTGGACAGTTTAGATCAGTTTGAATATTTATGCAGGAATTTCGGCGACCAAAGTAAGGATAGTAGACTCCTTATAACGACGAGAGACAGACAATTGCTCAGTGAAAGAGTTCAATTAATATATGAGGTCAAGCAATGGGAAGATAAAGAATCTCTAGAGCTTTTTAGCTTAGAAGCCTTCAAACAAAGCCATCCCCGAAAGGGTTACGAGGATCTTTCGCAAAGGGCAGTTGCTTATGCAGGAGGCGTTCCACTTGCTTTGAAAGTTTTGGGTTCAAATCTGCGATCCAAAGGTACTGATTTTTGGGAAAGTACTTTCAGAAAACTCGACAAGTTTCCAAAGGAAGAAATTCAAAAAGTATTAAAAGTGAGCTATGATGGATTGGATCCACTAGAGAAGAAGATATTTCTAGACATTGCATTTTTTTTCAAAGGAGAAAAGAAAGATCATGTCATAAGTATACTAAATGCTTGTGGCTTGGAAGCAAGTAGTGGAATAGAAGTCCTAGAAGACAAGGCTTTGATAACTATTTCAAATGGAAATAGAATACAAATGCACGACTTGCTAAAGAAAATGGGTTCAGACATAATACGTAAAGACTGTGGCATAAACCCTGCAACTCATACACGATTGAGCGGGAGCGAAGCGCTTGAAGTAATTAAAGAAAACAAGGTAAGAGAGCAAGAAACAAACTCATTTTTCACAATATTTTTTCAAATAGAGACTGTAACTAATGCGGTTTACTTTTGTCTTGTCAGGGGACTAGTTCAATTGAAGACATAACACTGGATTTGTCTCAAAATAATGAGTTGCCTTTATGTTCCGACACATTCACCAAGATGAAAGCCTTAAGAATTCTTAAATTCTATATCCCATTGGGTCAGAGTTGTAGTAATGCATACCTCAACCTTCCCATGGTACTTGAGCCATTTTCTAGTGAATTGAGGTACTTTGAGTGGATTGGATACCCTTTCGAGACACTTCCACAACCTTTTTGTGCCAAGTTGCTTGTTGAGATTCATATGCCGCACAGTAATGTTAAACAACTTTGGCAGGGGATGCAGGTGAAAATATATTCGTAATAAGTAATTTTTTGTTGTTTAGAATTTTGCATTTTGATGTGTTGTTTTTAATTGTTAACAGGACCTTGATAAACTAGAGGTGATTGACCTAGGTGAATGCAGACATTTTGTTCAGCTTCCGAATTTGTCTAAGGCATCAAAACTTAAATGGGTTAATCTCTCCGGTTGTGTGAGTCTGGTGGATCTTCATCCATCTGTTCTTTTGGCTGAAACACTTACTACTTTGATACTCGACGGGTGTACAAAGCTTAGGAGTGTTAAAGGCCAGAAACATTTAAAATTTCTGGAAAAGATCAGTATCATTGGCTGCACAAGTCTTGAGGAATTTGCTGTCTCCTCGGATATAATTGAAAACTTGGATTTAAGCAGTACAGGGATTCAAACACTTGACCTATCAATTGGGCTTCCTCGCAATCTTAAGCGGCTTAATCTTGAGGGTTCAAGACTTGAGTATCTTCCAGATGAGTTACCTAGCCTAACATCTATTAAGGAGCTTAGGATTTCTGGCAGTGGACTAAAAGTTAAGAAACAGCAGCTTCATGTCTTGTTTGATGGCCTACGATCTCTACAAATACTACATTTGAAGGATTGTAATAACTTGTTTGAACTCCCTGACAACATCAGTGTCCTATCAAAATTACAGGAACTAATTCTAGATAGAAGCAACGTGAAAAGGTTGCCGGGAAGCATCAGGAATCTTCAAGAGCTAGAAATTCTGTCATTGGAGGATTGCAAGGAGATTCAGTATCTTCCAGAGCTTCCCCCTCTTATCAAATTGTTAAATGCCATTAACTGCGCGTCCCTGGTTTCCGTTTCAAATTTAAAAACTATTGCAACAAAGATGATGGGAAATGCCAAAAACATTTCATTCAGGAACAGCCTGAATTTGGATGGGCGTTCACTCAAACATATAATGGAAAGTCTCAATTTAACAATGATGAGCGCTGCATTTCAAAATGTGTCTGTTAGAAGACTTCGCGTGGATGTTCACAGCTACAACTATACCAGTGTTGATGCTTGTCTACCAGGAACAAGGGTTCCAAGGCAGTTCAAATATCAAACTACTACCGAATCCTCCATTACCATTAAACTTCCTAACCATTGGAACTCACTGGGATTTCTTTACTCAGTGGTTCTTTCTCCCACAGGTGGAACGAAGAAGGGTGGAACTATGATAAAATGTCGATGCGACTTGGGAGAAGAAGGTATAAAGGATACAATGTTTAATACTTATGTCACAGAACTGAAGTCGGATCATGTTTTTGCATGGTACGATCCATTCCATTGTGACAGCATTCTCAAATATTATGAACCAAAGCTTCGGTTTGAGTTTTATGTTACTAATAATATGGACAAAGTTGATGGTTCAATCTGTATTAAAGAGTGTGGGGTACGACCTGTATGTGCTGATGAACTGCTGAGTGTTTTACATCAATTGGATTTGGATTCGGAAAAGAGAAAAGAGTTGAAGAAGGCTGTGATATTAGAATCAGGAGGTAGGATAACCTTGAAGGCAATTGAAAATCGTTTCAAGAGCATTATACAAGGTCTGCAACTTCTTTATTAAATCAAATCCTTTTTCATCTCATTTTCATAAAACTAACTTAAAACAGTTTAATATTCATTAGAAACTATTATTTTTGCCATGTTTTTTCAATTTCATTGTCTTTAATCACATAATTAGATTCAGAGACGGTTGAACCAGAGACAAATTCTGATTTGGAAGAGAGCAGTGTTGGAAAAGACCGACATCATAATACCTCAAAACTTTCAAAAGGTTGGAGTCGCTTCTATTCTATTGGAAAACTTCGGGTTTCATCTTTTCTAAAAAATTCAAAAATACAAACCAAGTTCAGTGCTGCAAGTGGTAGCAAGAAGAATGCCAAAAACACTACAGAAATCGTGAGCACTTATTTTTTCTTGACAAAATTCCCTTCCATCTTAATTGACAAAACCAATATTTTGATTTTCAAAAATATCATTTTTGTTACTATAGTGATTTGTCTGTGCAGGTCAATAGCGAAGGAAATAAAGGAACGCTAATTGAACCTGATGATGGAACCAGTCGTGAGGAGAATATTACCAACTCTGCAGAAGTTGTAAGTCACTACTTTTATTTTGACAAACTTTGTCATTTTATAGATAGAGAAAGGGTATTTTTATACGCTGTTGTTTTTTTAAAATGTATAAATAATGTATCTTTATACAGTGTTGGTATATAGTGTCAATATTTGGGTGTTCAAATAACACCACTCTTATAGAAAAGTGTCAAAAATGCAAAAATATAGCATTGCATTTTGTAATTATTTCAAATTTTAGCTCTGTAATTTTGTCAATATGATTATTAGACTGTGAGTCAAAAGCAAAGAATTTAGTCTCTTATCTCGTGAACATTAAGCAAAACTTGAATACAAATGCATAATATTGATATGGTTCTTGAATTTCTAGAAGCCACTAGCTCATCTTGCCTTGACCAATACTTTTTCATAGCGCAGTTCAAAAGCAAAGAAAATGAAGGAAAACCATCTGAATCTGAAGCTGAATTTCATGTACCGGTAATGTCATCTGTTGAAGACAATGCTTCTGATAACAAACCAGGTGAAAACAACAATCATTGGCAAGCTAATTTTGATGAGACTACGAATTCAGAAGAAAAATCAAATATAGCAGGAGGACAGATTACTGTTCCTGACAACAAGGATCCGATAAGTGAACCAGAACAAAGAAAAGAAAATGCACCAATAATGAATCTTAGCGAACCTGAAGGTGATCAAGAAGATGGATCAGATGAGGATCCTTTTTCTGAACTTGAGAGCATCCTGTTGGGAAGTCCAGAGTCCTCACCAAAAGCAACCTGTTCCACAAATGATGATGCTGTAAGAGAAGCTTTGCATAACCTTGAAAGCCTATTGGAAAATTCACTTGAGTCCGTTGCCAGTGATGTTGAGATACAACGGCAATTACTAATGTCTTTGGAATACATAAAACAAGCATCTCATGAAAATGTTTCTCCTAATGTTGTGAAGCTTGTCCAGAGAATGACATCCTCTATTGAGAACCTCTTCAAAGACTTTGTCGGGACTAAAAAAGTGGTTGAGGATCACATTAATGCTTTGAAAGAAAAAGAAAAGCTCAAGCAGCGAGTGAGAGATGCTAAGAAACAAAAGGAATCAAAACAGAAAGAAAAGAGTCGGTTGGAAAATGAAGTCAAGCGTCTTAAGGAAGAGGGTGAAAAGGTGGATGAAAAAATTAGAATTCTTGTTGAGCAAAAGAAAAGTATTGAGTTGGAAATAACCAAGTTGAAGGAGAGCATGGAAAGATGTGAAGGTGAAAAGAAGAAAGTGAAAAATGAGGCTAAGAATATGATAACTGAAAGCAAAGAGCTTATGTTGAATATTAAAAACTCTAAATCTGCATATGCTGCTGCCTTGTCAAAGCAAAAAAAGTTGAGAGACCAATGGGAAGGTTTTAGAATAGATTTTGCAGACAACTTTGGAAGTAGCACTACTTGAGAAATATTGATATGTTGGGTTCAAGGGTGTGGTGAGTCTCACATTAGCAATGCACGACTTAAATATTAGACATATAAGAAAGTTGACTCATCTATCTAAAGAGAGCTGACTCATCTACCTAATGTCTTAAGGTTTTAGATGGAGATTTAGTATCCCATTTTCATGATTTTCATGATCTTAGAGTATGACCAATTGTTTCGAATAAAAAATTGACTTGAAAAGTATTATGTATTCAATGAATAACGAGGATGCATGGTATGGTATGGTATGCCTTTATATGTGCTAATGATTTACTCCCTCCGTTTTTTATTATAAGTCGTTTTAGACTTTTCACACATATTAAGAAAAATAATAATTGTTGTATGAAAATGAGAAATTATGAAGGTTTTTACAAAATTATCCTTCATTAATGATATTGTGGAAGATAAATTTATATAATTGAAAGGAGAGCAAATAATAAATATTTAAGGATATAATAGGAAAAATAGCATTAATTATTCATTGGAATTGTAAAGCGACTTATATTAAAATACAATTTTTTTTCCAAAACGACTTATAATAAAAAACGGAGGGAGTATCTTTTAGAACATGAAAATAGAAAAATTCCTAGCAAACTTTGATATATAACCTCTAACTAATAACAAACCTTGATCTATATTCTCTAACAACTCTAATGAATTATAACTAATAACTAACTCTCAGACTTACTCCCAATATCTCTAATACTCTCCTTCAAGGTGGAGTTTGGGGATAATGAACACAACTCGAACATAAGATCATGAAAAGCTTTTACATCCAAGGATTTCATAAACAAGTTACCATTTTGTTGTTTGGTTGGCAAGTAAGTCATGTTTATGCACCTTCTCTGATAAAATGACAGTTAACTTCAATGTGCCTTGTCCTTTTAAGAAAAACTGAATTTGCATCTAAATTGAATTTGTTCACAAAGAGTGTGACTACGTCACCTATGCAGACAATAATTGAGGTAAGATTTTAGGTGAAAGTATTATGGAAAACCCATCCACAATCACCATAGATGGTGTTCTTTTAGTTAAAGAGCTTAAACACAACCTCTTAAGCATTAATCAATTATGTGACCATGAGTATTCCATCATTTTTTATACCTTAAGTTGTTTAATTGAACATAAAGCTAATGAGAAAAAAGTGTTTAAGGATTCTATAATTGATAATGTATATATGTTGAACATAGATGATATATCAAATAGTGGTACCAAATGTTACCTAAAGTGAAGACTTTTGGTAATGACATAGACGTCTGGGGCATGTTCATTTATATTTGATTGATAAGATGGCATCTAAGAATTTAATGATTGGTGTATCTAAAATAAAATATTCAAAAAAGAAGATTTTTTTTTGGGTAAAAGTGAGAAAAGGAAAAGTAAAGGAAAAGCATAAAGTTATCTAGAAAATAAAGTCTCACTAGCATATGCTAGTAGGAAAGTGATGATTCCAACATGAGGCTTCGCAAAGGAATAGTATGTCGCATCATTATCATCCCCATATTTTGTTAGATAGTAACCTCAAGCATTCTCCTCTCTAAGAGTATGAAATAGTTGAGCTTGTCATTCCCTAGAGAAAATCTCTTTAATATTGTGAAGAATGTTGGCATAGTGATGTCAAACATTAAGAGACGCTAAAATAAATTTGATAGCTGAGTTGGAGTCAGAATAACACATTAGGTCTTTAATGTCAAGTTCTCAGATCATCCGCAATTTGTGATATAACGTCATCAATTCAGCGTAAAGGATGTTGAAATAACCAATATTACTCGCAAAACCGTTAACCCAAGCACCATTAACATTTTGAAGCAATCCACCAAAACCCAAAACACCGGGATTACTGAGAGTCTGAGACTACTGCCATCAATATTCAAAATCATATTACTACCTCTATGTGCATTTCACGTAATCGTTCTTGTTAGATGAGACAAGTTATACTTGGGAAAATATTTAGCTAACATGTTAGCATAATTCATTATGATGAGTTTCAAAGTATAGGAAGATACCATCGATAGAGCCACCATCGATCTCATGTCTAATCTAAACATATAAACATATAAACATATAACATTGTTTGTTCCTAGCGCGCCATAACCACTAGCAAGTAGGCAAAAGGATGGAGCCACCATCCATCTCATGTCTAATCTAAACATATAAACTATTCTCTTTGAAGAATAAGGGTCCAAGATTTTTAGAAAAGAGTAGTAAATTTACAATCTCTAAATAGTGTAGATTCATCTCAGCGTAGGACAAAGATTTATATTGAACATATCATAATGACACAATATTGATCTCATAGGAACATAGGAAAGATACTTGTGTAAAATTGTTAAGAAAACAAAAATATGTCACACTCACTTCTCAAGTCGTTCAAAAAAAGAAGATATGTGATGTATCACAAATAGGGGTGGAAATAGGCTGGGCCGAGCTAGGCTTTGTCAAGCCTAAGTCTGGTCTGTCAAAAAAACTAAAGCTTAAGTCTAGCATGTGGCCTGTAGTAGGCTTATTTTTTAGGCCTAAGTTTGGCCTTTTCGAAGGCCTGGTTAGCCTATTAGCCTATATAAAAGCCTATTTGTTTTAAGCATATGTATATAAGCAATTAAAATAATGTTTAAATAAATTAAATAACTAAACGACTAAGAGACTAAAAAAATTTTTGTATTGACTTATTTTTACTTATCTCTTAGCATAAGTTCTAGGAGACTATTTGTTTAAGAGAAGTTATGAAAACAATGCTCATCAGATGTTTTTATCTTATTTTCACAAGTTCTTCAAGATAACCAAATTTTATTTATGTATTTTAATTCAAAGTATAAAACATAACATAATGATAATAAAAAAAGTATTCATATTTATTTAAATAGGCCGGTCTGATAGGCTTAAAAAGCTTCTTTTAGAGTCTGAGACCTAGCTTTTTTAACTAAATAAATTTATAAAAATAGCCTAAGTCTTTTCTATTTAAAAATAATATGTGGTCTGACCTGAGCTTATATAGACTACCTTGTAGGCTCTTGTTGACCTATTTCCATCCCTAATCAGAGATGAAAAAGCAAAAAATGAATAATTAATTTCTTGAAAAATATTGAAAATTTCTTTACCCACCTCCCTATGGGGTCACCCCCAGCGAAAACTCCACTTTACCCCTGCTTCGGAAATGCATTTCCGAAGTTTTTTTTTTAAAATTTTCTCAGACTTTGGAAGTTGATAAGTGCCAAAATGTACTTATTTTGTGTATGTAAATAGTGGCACTTATCGATACTTTTGTTAATACCGTTTGAATAATTCCCCGTTTTGTGTATAAATACGTATACTTTGTGAATAGTTGTATTTTCATATACTTTTATACCATTTGATAGTTTTTCCTTTGTTTTTATAGGTATTCATGCTTATTGGAGCCTTGAGGAATAAAGTGTCAAAGACACGGCTTCGATTTCGCAATTTTGGTGAAAGCCCGCTTAGCCACCGTCAAGCGGACTTCCAAAGACTCAAAATAAGGATGACCAAAATCATCATTTTGGGTTCCATTCATTCATTATTGGATAGAGCATTGAATAAGCTTTCCAACGCTTCGAACCGGGCGCAATTCGGAGTTACGGTTCTCGAGTTATGGCGAAAACAAAATCTGATTTTTAGCAGACTCCGCTAAGCGGAGGGGGTCCGCTGAGCGGAGCTCCGGCGGAGCAAATCAGAGTCTGGATGCAATTTTGAGTCCGCTGAGCGGAGGGGGTCCGCTAAGCGGACCTGCTAAGACAGCAGCTCGTTAAAAGGGGCCAAAATCACATTTTTAGGTCATGGGTTGGGTATTTTTGAGTCCCAACACCATCAACTTCATTCTTAGGGTAGATTAGCTTAGAAAACAACTTCGGGGGTTGCATACGGATGATTGGGGGTGGATTGAGCGTCGAACGGAGCTGACAAACCGGGAGATTTTCGGTTCATTTCTCTTCTTCTCTGTGTAATTCTCTTTGGTTGGGTTTTGTTTGTATATTTACTTGAATCTTATGTATATTTACCGATTATAATGTTATATTTAACTTGCTTTACGAATCTGTGTTGATGTTATCCTGGATTTTTGCTCTATGCTGGGGATTTGGGGTGCTTTAGAGATAAACTTCTTGAATCCTTATCTAGGATGATTATCTGTTGGTTCTGAACTCTAGAGATAGATTTAGAGCTAGCATTCACTGTTTGTATCTGCTCTTAATGCTTTTGTGTTTGAGCGGCGCGCGAGAGATCGCCGACGCGAGAATACGGATGTTCTCGCGACTTCGCGTTAGAGATAACCTTAGTTGTGAGATGATCTCGTTTGTGCTCCAGAGATGGACGCTTATGTGAGAGATACGTGATGACATAGATGGGTATCGTAGGTTGAGTATAACAGATTGGTAAGTGTATGTTTGTGAAGAGTGAATATATTTACATTCCTGATAAGTTATTTCTCTTCTAAGAATGTGTTTATTCTTTTCTTGTCTATATCTTTGTTTACTTTTTGCTCATTCAATCCCGAGCTCGAAACCGTAGAAACTGTTGAATGGCATCTCTCCATCTCTGAGGACGATAATTCCCGGATCAATATTTCCAAATCCTTTTTGTTGCTTGCCCTATACTGCATTCAACAAAATGGCACCGTTGCCGGGGATGGTTGTGATTGCATCGCAATAGTTTTCGTGGTTTTGAGCTTTGTATATATCGTATATATTGTATAGTTTCACTTGTATATATTTACTTGTTTATGTTCACCATATAGTTACTTGTATATGTTTGCATACAAGTATACTTTGTTGGTGAATGTTGGTGAAACACGTTGAGATCGGAACAGTTCATTATTCAAAATCTTCACTTTTCAACTTGTGAATCCAACATTCACCTATTTTCTCTTTTTGTATGATAATAATTGTATTTGTTCCAAACTTGTACATATGTGTTTGTTTGTGTATATAGTTGTATACTTTCGTTTTTATGTTCGTTGAATTGTTGTATATATTTGTACCCATATGTTGAGTGGTTGGTTAGGACACTTTCTTAGGCTTGTGCGGTGAGACGTCACATGGCATGATTGGAGGAAGCTACTTTCCAAACACCGAAACAATAAAGGCGTCGAGCTAATGACGTAAAACAAGCGCTTGTTGGGAGCCACCCCAACGGATGTAAATGTTGTTTATATTTCTGTTTATGAGGTATTTAGGTTAAGTGGCGAGTGATTGAAACAGTTGGTGATTTTCTGATTTTTCTGAGTTCTGATGTGCCTGCTAAGCGAGCTCAGCTCCGCTAAGCGAGCATAGCAGAATTTTGTTTTTCTGCTCTATACCAGTGGGGTTCCTATTCCACTTGGTTCACTCCTTTTTCCCACTTTCACCAAGGCTAATTATTAATATATATATATATATATATTGGTTTTGTTTTTCTAATTCTTTTGTTGGTTGTTTGTACTCATATTTTGTTCGGTGATTCGAAGATTTTTGAGGTGATTTTCCAAAGCTTGAGTGTTTCAACTTGCGGATGTATGGTAGAATATTGTTTTTGAAGTTGTATCATTCAAGGTACTCATTTATCGCTTTCTATAGCATAACATGTTTAGGAAACTTTTCATTTGTACAATTACCATACGATTCATTCTTTTGCCTTACTTGCTTGTTGATTGAATCACTTTAGTTCCCAAACCATAAATGTGAGGAAGCTTTCCATTGTTTACATATGCTGGAGGCCACAATCTTTGTTTTAACTGGATTTTATTATGCTTAATCTTTTGTTTATGTTGATTTTATGAAAGCATGAAAAGGATCAAGGCATTTTGATTCATTTTGAGCACAACCACCATAACCAAATAGTCAATTCACCTTGTGAGTGTGTGATCATTTGTTAACCCTTTTGAGCCTTTTTGTCAATGTCCATGTTGTATTTGCTAAATGCTTATCTTTGAGTGTTTAGTTCTCATTTTTGCATGGATGATTGATTCTTTGTTTTCTTGAACCCTCAACCATGATTTTTGGTATGAATTTTTACCTTGCCTTAGAAAGTATGGAGTATTCATATGATTGTGTGGTTGAATTCAAGTTGGGGAGAGAAATGGTTGCTACTTATTTGGTTGTTGCTATGAGGTTGAAAAGAAAGAAAAAAGAAAAAAAATGTGAAAAAGAAAGAAAAGAAAAAGAAAGAAAAAATGTGAAAAAGTTTTGAAAAACAAAAAGAAAAAAGAAGCGAATAATTATAAGTATGGTGTCTTGGTTGTGACAACTTGGAATAAGGAAGAAGTTTAATCGAGATTTTGTTGTTTGAATCTTTGGTGGATTGATCACTCCCTTAGGTTTAGGCAAGTTTTTGTTTCGATTAGCCTTAGGATATATCCCATGTTTGTTAACCAAGCCACATTACAACCTTGAAAAGTCCTTGTGATTCTTGCTTTTGTATCTTCAATGTGATTTTTAGATGAGTGCATAATTTAATCTTTTGTTTACAAGATTGTTGGATGAGTGTTAAAAGTCCTTTACCTTTGTGTGTTCTTCATCCATTGATGAATTTTTACTAGGTGTGATTCATGATGTAAGCATGTATTGTGTTAGAATGTTTTGTATGCTTTTTGTGCTTAGGATTCGTTTCGTTTACATGTTGTCGTTGTAGGATAGTGGTAAGTATTTACTTTGTTTATACGTTTTTCTATTAAGCCATACATTTATTTTTGGTTTTCAAAACTTGTTGAATCACAATTCTTTGGTTTATTACTTTTGATTCTTTGATTTATTTGACATTGTTTGAGGACAAACAAAGTTTCAAGTTGGGGAGAGTTTGATAAGTGCCAAAATGTACTTATTTTGTGTATGTAAATAGTGGCACTTATCGATACTTTTGTTAATACCGTTTGAATAATTCCCCGTTTTGTGTATAAATACGTATACTTTGTGAATAGTTGTATTTTCATATACTTTTATACCATTTGATAGTTTTTCCTTTGTTTTTATAGGTATTCATGCTTATTGGAGCCTTGAGGAATAAAGTGTCAAAGACACGGCTTCGATTTCGCAATTTTGGTGAAAGCCCGCTTAGCCACCGTCAAGCGGACTTCCAAAGACTCAAAATAAGGATGACCAAAATCATCATTTTGGGTTCCATTCATTCATTATTGGATAGAGCATTGAATAAGCTTTCCAACGCTTCGAACCGGGCGCAATTCGGAGTTACGGTTCTCGAGTTATGGCGAAAACAAAATCTGATTTTTAGCAGACTCCGCTAAGCGGAGGGGGTCCGCTGAGCGGAGCTCCGGCGGAGCAAATCAGAGTCTGGATGCAATTTTGAGTCCGCTGAGCGGAGGGGGTCCGCTAAGCGGACCTGCTAAGACAGCAGCTCGTTAAAAGGGGCCAAAATCACATTTTTAGGTCATGGGTTGGGTATTTTTGAGTCCCAACACCATCAACTTCATTCTTAGGGTAGATTAGCTTAGAAAACAACTTCGGGGGTTGCATACGGATGATTGGGGGTGGATTGAGCGTCGAACGGAGCTGACAAACCGGGAGATTTTCGGTTCATTTCTCTTCTTCTCTGTGTATTTCTCTTTGGTTGGGTTTTGTTTGTATATTTACTTGAATCTTATGTATATTTACCGATTATAATGTTATATTTAACTTGCTTTACGAATCTGTGTTGATGTTATCCTGGATTTTTGCTCTATGCTGGGGATTTGGGGTGCTTTAGAGATAAACTTCTTGAATCCTTATCTAGGATGATTATCTGTTGGTTCTGAACTCTAGAGATAGATTTAGAGCTAGCATTCACTGTTTGTATCTGCTCTTAATGCTTTTGTGTTTGAGCGGCGCGCGAGAGATCGCCGACGCGAGAATACGGATGTTCTCGCGACTTCGCGTTAGAGATAACCTTAGTTGTGAGATGATCTCGTTTGTGCTCCAGAGATGGACGCTTATGTGAGAGATACGTGATGACATAGATGGGTATCGTAGGTTGAGTATAACAGATTGGTAAGTGTATGTTTGTGAAGAGTGAATATATTTACATTCCTGATAAGTTATTTCTCTTCTAAGAATGTGTTTATTCTTTTCTTGTCTATATCTTTGTTTACTTTTTGCTCATTCAATCCCGAGCTCGAAACCGTGGAAACTGTTGAATGGCATCTCTCCATCTCTGAGGACGATAATTCCCGGATCAATATTTCCAAATCCTTTTTGTTGCTTGCCCTATACTGCATTCAACAGAAGTGCATCTCCGAAAACACCAAATGGGGGGTGTTTTCGGAGATGCACGTCCGAAAACACCAAATGGGGGGTGTTTTCGGAGATGCACGTCCGAAAACACCTTTTTTTCAGATTTTGGGGAGTTTCGAAAATGCACTTCCGAATTATGCAGAAATTGATTTTTTTTTTTTATGTTTTTCGAAACAGTCTCGTATTTTTAATTAAAGAAAAATGCCAAATAAAATAAGCGACATATAAACAGAAAATACTAATATGATAAATCAAATCCAAATAATATATATAAGCCGATCCAAATAGTAGTAGTGTGCGAGAGATACAATCCGAAAACAAAAAAAAAATAAACCAGGACCCCTACTGGGTATGCCTAACCCTCTCTCCCTGGGACCTCCTCTGCCGCCTGTATGCCGCCGCACGGCCCGCATCAGTGACGATCCCCTCCATAACGGCGACTGCCTCTGGACCGCCCTGATCAACGATACCTCGATCCAATGTGTCCCGCCCAAGCATCTCTATCCGGTGGCAGATCGGCAGGAGATCAATGGCGTGGTCATCCTCGGCCTGCTGGTTCTCCAGGATCTCCTCGTGTGCTGGCCTAAGAGCGCCGGGAGCGTCGGGTGTCATCAGAGGATGTGACACCCGATAGAACCATGTGACATAGCCCTCCACATTGTGTCAGTCCTGGGTGACCCGAATGCGACGATACTCCTCCGGGGCCACATGAAGCTCCCAATCCTCAAATATGCTAATGAGCTGCACTCGGGTCACTGTGTCGGGAGCAGCCTCAAAAGGTGACCTGGGTATCATCTGCACATATCCAAACTGTCGCATGCACCGCTCAGGGAGATACCGCACCATGGTGCTGGTCCCGCATGCCAACTAGCCAGAATATAACGATATGCCGTCAAAGGGGACAACATCAGTGTAGTCGCTGAATGGCCTCCAACAGACGTCATCGTGCATCGTGCGGTCGAGGTACCCACGGTATGATCCCACTGCATTGTTCCCCCTCTTGAGAACGTATCAGGCGGTCCTGGGCATGGCGTCCTCGTACGCGGAATCAAGGCCGAAGTCGTGGATGCGGGGGAAGTAGGAGATGATCCAGCTCTTAAACACAAACACGAAAATCAGATAAAACTAAATACGAACCATAAATAAATGTGAAACAATTAAAATGAAACGTACCGTGAGTAGTGTGCAGGATCCGGTCAACTGTCTGGTCCTCCAGTTGGAGGCCTTACTCAGCTTCTGGTATAGGTAAGCCAGAACAGCTGACCCCCAGTTCCACTGGTGAACGGTAGTCAAGTCCATGAAATAGCGGAGGTAGGTCACGTCGACGTACCTTACACTCTTTTCCACAAAGAGTGCAGCGCCTACCACAAACATGAACCAGCATCGGAGAGCGCAGACACGATGATACTCCACAAATAGACCGTTATCCGCCTCCTCGGATTCGGACGCCGCCACCAGGTGGTGCTCAAAATAAGTGCTCAGTGTGGTGAACCGGATATGAGGCCCAGATGTCGTGATGCACTCATAGTCAGCAACCTCGGGATCCATACCCAAAAAGAGCGCCATCCACTGACTGGCTTCGATCCTCTGGATCCGGGAGTGGTCCCCAACCGGTAAGTGGAAAGAAGACGTCTCCCTGTGCCACCGCTCCACAAAGGCCCCCTGCATGCCGTGGCTGATGGTGGTATACCCCATCATGCAGAGCCCACTAAGCCCTGAAGCTCTCACCGCGTCGTTAAACCACTCAGCAGTTGGTTTAAACAGACTGAAAACCTTCCGGGAGTGGTTCACCATTTTCAAAGGCTCTCTCTCATGTTACAAAAAAACAAATAAAAAAGTATGTTAAATAGACCGTTAAGAAAATATTGAATAAACGGCTAAATTATAAACAGTTAAATAATATAGTCGGGCAAGTTATAAAATATACCTCTTCCTCCCAGATACGCCGAGCGACGTGCTCGTGGTAGGTAATCAACACGGAAGTGTCACTGGGCCCTCCCGGGTAGCCATCCTCCGGCTCCTCCTCCTCCCCGTGTGGAGGGTCAACATCCGGTACCTCCTCCGCCTCGTGGTACCTCACTGCCTCATCCTCCTCCTCCGCCGCCTCCTCCTCCTCCGCCTCCTCTTCCTCTCGTTGGCGGGAAGAAGATACCCGGGCCAGACGAATCCTCGATCCAGATGTAGAGGTACCCTCGTCCATCTCCAGAGGAACTCGCACACGTCGTCCCCGGCCCTGCGTCGACGCCAGCTGCGCCGCCGCCCGCTCGCGTCTAGACGATGCAGTCTGGGTCTCTCAACCCTGTCTGATGCGTGCTTGGTTGTCTGACATGTTCCTGAAAACAATTGAAATCGATTAATATGCGAGACAACATAAAAAACTAAAAAAAAATTGCATTTCTGATAGACTTCGGAAGTTCATTTCCGAAACTGGGAATGGAGGTGTTTTCGGAAATGAACTTCCGAAACACCCCTGCGAAGAAGTTTTCTGCAAATTCCATGGCAGACCCCAAAAACAAACTTCAAATCTATGTTTAGTCATTCTAAACAACCTAAATAGCAGTACCAAACTAACATAATACAATTTTTGCTATTTCTAAACACCCTAATAGAAATTTTAATCAAAGATCTAAAACTCGAAAAGCTTACTGATTGAAGAGATTGGAGGGCTTTTGAATGTAGTATAGCAAGGTTATTGGAGCCTTTGATGTAGCCTTGGAAGTGGTTTGCACAAAATTTCTCTGGGGTTGTGTTTGAAGTTGAATTAGGGTAAATGAATTAGGGGAGGGGGGCTGTTTTGCTAAATCTGCAAAACGCGCAGTATTTCGGAAATGAACTAGCGAAATGCTGTTTTCGGAAATGCATTTTCAAAATAAGACAAATTTTGAAGAAAAAAAAAGGCGCTTTCGGAGATGCATCTCCGAAAACACCTTTTTCTTCCATTTCGAAAATGCATTTCCGAAGTCAGGGGTAAATGTGGTTTTTCACCAGAGGTGACCTAGAAGGTTGGGAGGTGGGCAAAGAATTTTCCAAAATATTTCATTTAATGAATTTTCTCTATTATTTTTTGATTTAATTATAAAGAAACATGATATTTTCTGCAAAACAACAAGTAAAAACGAATGTGTCTGTCTGTCTGAGACAGAGATGAAAATCAAATTTATGTTCTATGAAGCTTATTCATAGCGAATAACTCCTTTTTAGCTGAAACTGAAACAGAAAGAGAAACAAAAAGAAGAACCCGAAGTGTTGTTGAATTTGAATTTGAATGGGGAATCAAAAGCTGAAATGGACGCAGGAAGAAGAAGACGCACTCATTGCCGGAATTGACAAACACGGCACCGGAAAATGGAAAACCATTCTCGTTGATCCTCAGTTCGCTCATTTACTCACTTCACGTTCCAACATCGACCTCAAGGTCCTCTTTTTCTTCTTCTTCTTCTTCCATTGCTATCTACTTTTTTAGGGTTCTTAGTTTTTTTTGTTTTTTCTCCAAATTTTTTTGTTAAAAATTCATTTTTTTTTATTCAGGATAAATGGCGAAATATGAATGTTTATGTGAATAACGGTTCACAAGGTTCCAGTTCTAGAACTCCGAAGCCTAAAGCTGCTCCTGTTTCTACCAGTGCCGTTCTTCAAATTTGTGCTCCTCCTTCTGATACTGTTGCTGCCTCTGATCCTTCTCCAATTGAACCAGAGGTTAAAAATCCTCCAAGGTATGGTAAAATCCATATATTCTCATTAATAGAAGATTTTTCATGCTAAGTTAACAAAAATTAAAGAAACAATAGCAATGGGGTCGGCTACATAGATCAAATTCTGTCATAATGTTCTATCCAAGACCATAATTATCATAATCTTATGATGATCTGATGGAGAAATATGTTATCCACTCATCTACTCCATTTTGTGATGTAATAAAGCATGATGTTGCCAAACTATTCATTCAGTTATAGTTTACACTGACTGAACAACATTAGCTGACTAGTAGTAGTAGTGACTATCAATCGTTCTTTTGCGGTTGATTTGATGTAGCATTTTAACATGACATGCTATTCGTTGACAGTTAATATATCTATCGTATTATGTGTAGTTATTGCTACTTTTGTTCGTAACAGGTATAATGCCATGGTTTTTGACGCTCTATCTACATTAAAGGATGCTAATGGGTCCGACCTAAATGCCATTGCTAGTTTCATTGAGGTCAGTTGAAGTTATTTATTATTTTTAGTTTTCCATATATTTGACAATATACACACAATATCATTTTAGGAGTTAGTTTGAAATAAAATAACCCTGTTTTTTAGATTATGCAATTAAAATTGAGTATCAACGCCTAAAATGGAAATGCATATAATTTTTCTTGATGTAAGTTGGGAAATTAGTTCATATAGAATGTCTATTGTGCAAGTTGTTCTTTTGTATAGAGTATTCTACATTTTTTTTTCCATTTTCATTTTAGCCTTTTAGAAGTAATCATAACTCACGTATATTGCTGCAGCAAAAGCACCAGCAGGTTCCTCAAAATTTCAGAAGGGCACTGAGTTCAAGGCTGAGGACCCTTGTGAATCAAGGGAAGCTTGAAAAGGTAAATCAATCATCTGAGGCTTATGTGATATTGTATGTCATTGTTATTCATATTTGATATTTCAACTTGTGGAAATTTTACTCAATTTTATTGCTAAAGCATGTTATTTGGTTGTCTTGGCTTTAATTTAATACATTGGTATATCTATTAGGTAGTGGCTGATTGCTGATTCTTTTGCCAAAAAAAAAAAACGAAGCAAAATCTGCCTGTCTTAATGCTCACATTTTTTCTTGTGTTACTTAGCACCTTTGCCATCACTTTATGTTACTCTAAAAGTCACCCTTGTTCAAGCTTACTAGTCTACCATTACTCTCTTAGTCTTAACAATATTTCTGTATTTAAGACTTGGTTAATTGGGAGACTTTTAGGCTATACCGTGTAGGAGGGTTATTTAGATTTTTCGGCAATCTGATGTCATAGAACATTGCTTTGTCAACTGGCCAGGGTGTTTCCCACTAGAAACTTCTCTACAACGTCGCAGGTGACTAGGTCTAAGCATTTGTTTCCACTAGAATACTCGGGCATGGCAACCCAGAGATCTATGCAACTTACTCGAGTCTTTTTGAAATCCGTTGTATTCTTTAGACCTTATTGATTTCTTTGAGAGAGGAGGGTATTGGCTCTGTTATTGTAAGAATCTTGTGTGGGAGATATGTCTGCAAGTAGAGGCTGTCTCCAAGGTTTCTGCAAGCAAGACTGTCATAATTACTATAGCTACCATTTTTAGGACTACAAGTCTATATCCTTCGTAAAATAGATGTTCATGTGCCTCCATTGGGCCGACCTTCTCACGAAGGTTCTGCACTCTTAAACTGGAATATCTTGAAGCTCGTTTTTCTTCTGTGTGATGTGATTTTTTCAACTTACCATCTACTGCAGGTACTAAATTGTTATAAGATAAAAAAAGACGCCCCATTGGTGACAAAAACACCTTCGCCAAAACAAAAGGATGTAAGGCCGCAACAGCAATTATCGGTCTATGATGATATGGTGAAGAAAGCAGCTGATACTGCAGCATACATGGTTGCAGAGGCTGAAAACAGATCTCGTCTGGCAAGTGAGGCAGTCATGGAGACTGAAAGATTCGCACGATTGGCTGAAGAAAATGATGCAGTGTTGTTGCTAGCAGAACAACTTTATGAACAATGTAATGTAGATAAAATACTCACTTCTACTTGTTAGTGAATTTTCAAATAGCATGATTTTCAATATTAACCATTGATCTTGCATCAAAAATTTATTAAACCATTGATCTTGTGGGGCTATTTATGCAGGTTTGCACGGTGAAACTTTCAAGTGGGCTTAAGTTTGTCAATGCAAGGTTGATAAATAGATTCATTTTGAATTTGCTTTTGGTATGTAAAAATTTATTGTCTAGTGAGTTAGTGTTTTAAGTTGCAGGGAAACTCTTGTATGACTAGATGGAATTTGGACACAAAGTGGAAGCAATAGAAAATATAAGATTTAATTGTATTTTCAATGTTGTCGTCATCGGGACAGAGATTGAACCGGTTTAATTAATTCAATCGGTTTAATCAAATTTTAATAAGCTACGTAATAAATATATGTGGAACAAGTTTTCTACAAAAAGAATAACTGTTTGAACAATCAGGGGTTCAACAAGGTCAACAAGTTACGGTTATGAGCGATCAATAAACAACAATTGGTTGAACTATGCAGCAATATAGTTTGTTCTTGGTAGAATTGATATCAAAATCAATTTGTTATTTTCTTCAAAAATAGAAGAAAAAGAGAGAAAAAATGATCTCTCAAAAATTTTGAGTGCCTTTTGATGATTTTTTTTACTATTATTACATATGAGCCCGAGTGTCTCGTTTATCTTAAGTTGAATTGATTAAGTTGCTCTAAAAATGGAATTGATTAAATTGCTTTAAATGTTTTCTTACTTAGTTTCTCCTCTTCAAATCTTAGTCTCATTCTCTCTCTCTTGTTTTACCTTTTATCTTTTCTTCGTTCCCACAAAATCCATAAGTTTCTTCTCCTTCCATGACTTTCCCAGAAATCATCAATGAACATGCAGAACAAAATCCCCAACCATCTTTTTCTCCTCTTGTTTTGCCAAAGTGATATCCATTGTGACAATCAAGCAACTTTTCATTTAGATAGATGCAAACCTAGTTTTTCATAAAAAAAGACCATGCATATTGAAGTTGAGGATCATTTTATTAGAGAACAAATACATCCAGGTGCATAAGCACGACTTACTTGCCAACCAGACAACAAAATTGTAACGTTTTTTTATTCATGTTCGATTTGAGTGTTCATAATCATCAAGCTCCACCTTGATGGGGAGTATTAGAGATATTAGTAGTAAATTTAAAAGTTAGTTATTAGTTATAATTAGTTAGAGTTGTTAGACAATATATATCAAAGTTTGTTATCAGTTAGAGGTTATATATCAAAGTTTGCTAGGATTGATTCTAATTTCAAGTTCTAAAAGATAAATAATTAGCCTATATAAAGGCATATCATGCATCCTCGTTAATCATTGGATACATAATACTTTTCGAGTTAATTTTCGATTCATAACAATTGGTCATACTCTAAGTCTAAGATCACAAAAAATGACACTACATCTCCATCTAAAATTTTAAGACATTAGATATATGAATCAACTCTTTTATATGTCTAATATTTCAGTCGTGCATTGCTAATTTGAGACTCACCACACCCATGAACCCAACATATCAATACTTCTCAAGTACTGCTACTTCCAAAGTTGTCTGCAAAATCTATTCTGAAACCTTCCCATTTCTCTTTCAACTTCTGTTGCTTTGACAAGGCCACAGCATATGAAGATTTAGAATTTTTAATACTCAACATAAGCACTTTGCTTTCAGTTATCATATTCTTAGCCTCATTATTCACTTTCTTCTTTTCACCTTCACATCTTTCCATGCTCTCCTTCAACTTGGTTATCTCCAACTCAATACTTTTCTTTTGCTCAACAAGAATTCTAATTTTTTCATCCACCTTTTCACCCTCTTCCTTGAGACGCTTGGCTTCATTTTCCAACTGACTCTTTTCTATCTGTTTCGATTCCTTTTGTTTCTTAGTATCTCTCACTCGCTGCATGAGCTTTTCTTTTTGTTTCAAAGCATCAATGTGATCCTCAACCACTTTTTTAGTCCTGACAAAGTCTTTGAAAAGGCTCTCAATAGAGGATGTCATTTTCTGGACAAGCTTCACAACATTAGGAGAAACATTTACATGAGATGCTTGTTTTATGTATTCCAAAGACATATGTAGTTGCCATTGTAGCTCAACATCACCGATAATGGACTCAAGTGAATTTTCCAATAGGCATTCAAGGTTATGCAAAGCTTCTCTTACAGCATCATCATTTGTGGAACAGGTTGCTTTTGGTGAGGACTTTGGACTTCCCAACAGGATGCTCTCAAGTTCAGAAAAAGGATCCTTATCTGATCCATCTTCTTGATCAGGTTCACTTATCAGATCATTGGTGTCAGGAACAGTGATTTGTCCTCCTGCTATATTTGATTTTTCTTCTGAATTCTCGGTCTCATCAAAATTATCTTGCCGATCATAGTTGTTTTCAACTGGTATGTTATCAGAAGCATTGTATTCAACAGATGACGTTACCGGTAGATGAAAATTAGCTTCAGATTCATATGGTCTTCCTTCATTTCCTTTGCTTTTGACCTGCACAGACAAATCACTATAGTAACAAAAATGATATTTTTGAAAATCAAAACATTGGTTTTGTCAATTAAGATGGAAGACAATTTTGTCAAGAAAAAATAAGTGCTCACGACTTCTGTAGAGTTTTTGGCATTCTCCTTGCTACCACTTGCAGCACTGGACTTGGTTTGTATTTTTGAAACTTTCAGACAAGATGAAACCCGAAGTTTGTCAATAGAAAAGAAGTGACTGCAACCTTTTGAAGGCTTTGAGGTATCACGATGTCGACCTTTTCCAGCACTGCTCTCTTCCAAATTAGAATTTGTCTCTGGTTCAACCATCTCTGAGTCTAATTCTGTTATTAAAGACAATGAAATTGAAAAACACGGAAAAAATAATAGAGTTCAGACATATTTGAGATTTTGAGCAAAAAAAAAATGGTGGTTTGATTATTTGAAAGAAGGTACGCCAAATGGTTCTTAAAATCAACCTTCTCTCCACTCTCTCTCTATCCAACGCCAAGCTCTAGTCAGAGCATAATTGGATTATCCACGGTAACGCAGTCATGCAGTTATGGATCTGGGTCATGGAATCAAAATTGGACGAATCAAATATTCCGAGTTAATTTTAAAGCCGATTTAGTAAGGATGAAATGAGTTCAAATTTCATCCGACAGAATAAATTGCTTGACTGCGTAAGCCTGTTTCCAATCTAAACCACAGGGATACTCTTCTAGGGACCATTTTGTGTCTGACTCTACTTAACTCACATCCACTTCAACTCGAGGGGGACTATTATATGTGTATGTTATGTTTAACTAACAGCAAGCTCATGAGAACTTACTGTAGGCTTAATACATTGTAATACAGCTCTGTAACTGTCTAACACAGTTAGAAACAGTTACAACAACCCTAACAAACTGTATAATGAGACTAGGGAAAGGGAGTAAGAAGTTGCAAACCTTGTATAATGATTGTGGAACGCTTTTCAATTGGCTTCAAGGTTATCCTACGTCCTGACTCTAATTCCAATGCCTTCTTCAACTCACTTTTCTTTTCCGAATCCAAATCTAATTGCTGTAAAACACTCTGCAGTTCATCAACACATACGGGTCGTACACCACACTCTTTGATACAGATTGAACCATCAACTTCCTCCATATCATTAGTAACACAAAACTCAAAACAAAGCTTTGGTTCATAAAATTTGAGAATGCTGTCACAATGGAATGGATCGTACCATACATAAACATGATCTGAGTTCAGGTCTGTGACATTAGTATTAAACCTTGTAACCTTTATACCTTCTTCTCCCAAGTTGCATTGACATTTTATTATAGCTCCACCCTTCTTCATTCCATCTACCGGAGAAAGAACTACTAAGTAAAGAAATCCCAGTAAGTTTGAATGGCTAGGAAGTTCAATGGTAATGGAGGACTCGGTAGTAGTTTGATATTTGAACTGCCTTGGGACCCTTGTTCCTGGTAGACAAGCATCAACACTGGTATAGTTGTAGCTGTGAACAGCCACGCGAAGTCTTCTAACAGACACATTTTGAAATGCAGCACTCATCATTGTTAAATTGAGACTTTCCATTATATGTTTGAGTGAATGTTCATCCAAATTCAAGTTGTTCCTGAATGAAATGTATTTGGCATTTCCCATCATCTTTGACGCAATAGCTTTTAAATCTGAAACCGAAACCAGGGACGTGCAGTTACTGGCATTTAACAATTTGATGAGAGAGGGAAGCTCTGGAAGGTACTGAATCTCCCTGCAACCCTCCAATGACAGAATTTCTAGCTCTTGAAGATTCCTGATGCTTTCAGGCAACCTTTTCACGTTGCTTCCATCTAGATTTAATTCCTGTAATTGTGACAGGACACTGATGTTGTCAGGGAGTTCAAACAAGTTATTACAATCCTTCAAATGTAGTATTTGTAGGGATCGTAAGCCATCAAACAAAACATTTAGCTGCTGTTTCTTCACTTTTAGTCCACTGCCAGAAATCCTAAGCTCCTTAATAGATGTCAGGCTAGGTAACTCCTTTGGAAGATGCTCAAGTCTTGAACCCTCGAGATTAAGCCGCTTAAGATTGTGAGGTAGCCCAATTGATAGGTCAAGTGTTTGAATCCCTGTACTACTTAAATCCAAGGTATCAATTAAATCCGAGGATACGGCAAATTCCTCAAGACTTGTGCAGCCATTGATACTGATCTTTTCCAAAAATTTTAAATGTTTCTGGCCTTTAACACTCCTAAGCTTTGTACACCCGTCAAGTATCAGAGTCGTAAGTGTTTCAGCCAAAAAAACAGATGGGTGAAGATCCACCAGACTCACACAACCGGAGAGATTAACCCATTTAAGTTTTGATGCCTTAGACAAATCCGGAAGCTGAACAAAATGTCTGCAATCACCAAGGTCAATCACCTCTAGTTTATCAAGGTCCTGTTAACAATTCAAAACAAAACATCAAAAATCAAAATTCTCAACAACAAAATATTACTCATTACGTATATATTTTCACCTGCATCCCCTGCCATAGTCGTTTAACATTACTGTGCGGCATACGAATCTCAACAAGCAACTTGGCGCAAAAAGGTTGTGGAAGTGTCTCAAAAGGGTATCCAATCCACTCGAAGTACCTCAGTTCACTAGAAAATGGCTCAAGTACTGTGGGAAGGTTGAGGTATGCATTACTACAACTCTGACCCAATGGGATATAGAATTTAAGAATTCTTAAGGCTTTCATCTTGGTGAACGTGTCAGAACGCAAAGGCAATTCATTATTTTGTGACAAATCCAGTGTTATGCCTTCAATTGAACTAGTCCCCTGACAAGACAAAAGTAAACCGCATCCTATTAGTTACAGTCTCTATTTGAAAAATATTTTGAAAAATGAGTTTTTTTCTTGCTCTCTTACCTTGTTTTCTTTAATTACTTCAAGCGCTTCACTCCCGCTCAATCGTGTATGAGTTGCAGGGTTTATACCACATCCTTTACGCATTATGTCTGAACCCATTTTTTTTAGCAAGTCATGCATTTGTATTCTATTTCCATTTGAAATAGTTATCAAAGCCTTGTCTTCTAGGACTTCTATTCCACTACTTGCCTCCAACCCACAAGCATTTAGTATCCTTATGACATGATCTTTCTTTTCTCCTTTGAAAAAAAATGCAATGTCTAGAAATATCTTCTTCTCTAGTGGATCCAATCCATCATAGCTCACTTTTAAAACTTTTTGAATTTCTTCCTTTGGAAACTTATCGAGTTTTCTGAAAGTACTTTCCCAAAAATCAGTACCTTTGGATCGGAGATTTGAACCCAAAACTTTTAGTGCAAGTGGAATGCCTCCTGCATAAGCAACTGCCCTTTGCGAAAGATCCTCGTAACCCTTTCGGGGATGGCTTTGTTTGAAGGCTTCTAAGCTAAAAAGCTCTAGAGATTCTTTATCTTCCCATTGCTTGACCTCATATATCGATTGAACTCTTTCACTGAGCAATTGTCTGTCTCTCGTCGTTATAAGGAGTCTACTATCCTTACTTTGGTCGCCGAAATTCCTGCATAAATAATCAAACTGATCTAAACTGTCGACATTATCAAGTATAATGAAAACCTTTTTACTTCTCAGCCTCCTCATATGGAATGTAGTTCCTACAACATTAGATGGTGAAATTTCTTCCTTGAGTAGCTCAGAGAGAAGCTTGCTGAGTGAATATTCTTTTGCGTTCGCAAAGCATACATGGTCATATTGGGCAAAGAATTTGGCAAACAACACTTTAGCAATGGTTGTCTTCCCCATTCCACCCATACCCCAAATTCCAAGTATCTGAATACTTGTCATTAATGTTTCTACCACTCCACAAAAATTATCAGTCCCAACAATGCCTTCTAGTTCATTAGGGTACCTCAGTTGTAGCTTTTGCAACACATCATTCACAACATTCTCAATGAGGTTAGATTCATCCCTATCACAAATAAATGAACAAATCAAACATAATGAAATATTTGTGTTAAATCCTAATCAAATTCAAATAAATCTAAATTTTTCTGTTAAATCCTAATTAATAGTAAATACCCGGAAAGTTGATAAGATGACCTAAAGTTTAGACTTTATATATTTTCATAAAAAAGAGCTTAGACTTTATTACAAGTTGATAAAAAAATTGATAGAGAAATAATCTTACTTGTGATTATTGAAGTCCCATCCAGAAATATTAGCAGCTTCAGTAAGAGCAGCTTTCCAATTAAGCACTTTTTGTTTAGAATCATCACTTTCACTATTTCCAAGATCTCTCTCATGTTTAGCAAACGCTTTCTCAAAACTTCCACTCTGTTTTCTAATATGAGAAGGATCTGTTTTATAGAAAACAGGTATAACAACTTGACCAGGAACTTTCCTTCTGCATTCAAGTATTTTAACAAGCTCTTCCAAACACCATTTAGAAGAAGCGTAGTTTTCTGAGAAAACAACGATGGAAACATGTGAATCTTCAATGGCTTCAGAAAGTGTTGGCCAAACATCTTCTCCTCTGTTTAAGAGGTAATCTATGTATGTTTTGATTGATTTGTGATTCAATGCATCGTAGAGATGGCTGGTGAAACCGATTCGAGTGTCCTCGCCTCTGAAACTGAGGAATACGTCGTGTTTTTTGTTAGAGTAAGAGGTTGATAGTGCTGTGTTGGCCATTGCATGTTTTACAGCAAAGCGAAGAAGGAGTGTGCTCTTTCTCTTTCAAGTCTTTGACTAAAATTTCACCTACCTTTTTTTTTTTAATTTCTATTTTTGATGACATCATGGTAATTTGTTAAGAGCAATTTGAATTTTTGTATTCCAAAATTATTCTCATGATAACATGAATGTTATCCGGTAAATTGAAGTATTCAACAATATCATTATAAATTTATAACCAATGATTATAATAGGGTGTTTTGGATTGACCATCGTAGAGAAAGATTTTTCTGGATTAATTCGATCCGGCCATATTTTTTCTCATGAGCCTGTTACCACCAGACGTAACATCATAGATCTAGCTCAAGTACATAAAGCATATGAAACCTTCTCTTAAGAACTGAACCTCTATTAATTTGGAAGCAAGAGATTCATCTCTCTGACGCATCCAACAGTCATCCGCATCCTATGCTGGTTAATTAGCGAATTAATTATTCAACTCTTGTATATATGAAAATGGCGCCATTTCAGGTAACAAGTTTCGAACACAATTTTAATACTCTCTCATCATTCACATACTGACTTGAGCATTGGAGTGGTAATCTTAAAAACAACGCTCTTCAGCAACCAGGCATGATTTTCCCTCTACCACGTGTGGGAACAATCCAAATACTGTTGTATTGTATTCCATCTCCAAATCCTATGGAGCAATATGAGATTTCGCGAGGTTTCAGAATTCTTGAGGCAAACCTCATATCTTAAGGTGCAAACGAATTGATTAATAGCATTTACAACATCGTTCAACAACAAAACTCTAAGGCGATAAAAGACATGTTCCTTCGTTTGGAGGAAAGCCTCCAACACGTTCAACCTCGGGAACATATAGTGCAAGAAGCTGATTAAAGAAAAAATTAAACCAAACGACTGAATCCGTCTGCAGCATAGGAAGAAAGGAAAGTCCAAAAGTTGAAAGAAAGCTTCAAAGGTGGTAAGCATAATTCTCCTCCTAGGCGCCCAGGAAGAGACCGAGGAAGTTACGATCCCTCCTCGGACTGTGACGAGCGTCAACCAAACTGAGCACAACCTAAACATCTTCTATGTCGGCCATAATGTCTGCATCATATTACAATAATACCGAGTTAGATACAATTTAGTTATAAAAAGAAGAAAAATAATTGGGATTGTTCCATAGGTGCATCTGCGGAAAAACCTAATGTTTCATTTGTTCCGTAGATGCACCTACGGAAGGTTCTGAAACTTCAAGAACGCAACAATCGCGTCCGTAACTGTTCCAGCCACTGTAAAATCCTATTTTGGTAGCTTGATCGTCCGTTTTACACATATAAAAATACCTACATTGTCTCTAAACTATGTTTCTAAAACTAACTAATAATTTCTACACCTAAAAGTGTATTCAAACTCTATTACGGAAAATACTCTAAAATAACTCGAAATCTCAAAAACTTACCGATTAAATTGAGTCTTGTTGTTGAAATGTGTTGATCGTTGATGCACACGTTTAAGTCGAACTCGAGAGAAAAAAAACAACTTTGGTGGATTTTGATTTTTGAGGTTGAGAGAGTTTGAGAGTATGAAGAAGAAGAAAAGTAAATAATGAGGGAGGAGTAGATGCATCGTTGAATGTCTTTCGTAGATGCACTTACGGAACAAATAAACTTTGAAATAAAAAAAAGTTACTTTGAGAGATACATCTACAGAAGCGAGAGACATTTTTGACAACACGCATGGTACATAAGAAACCTAACGGATTGAATTAACTTTTTGAAAAACAAAAACAAAAGAATTTAAAAATAAATATAAATCTAAAATAAAATCTAATATCGTGAACGAGATAAAATATAATATTAAATCACATTTAAAAAGAAATAAATATTATTATATTTAAAAAAATTGTATAAATATTTGATTATTCAATGAAATAAAAAATAAAATAAAATAAAATATATGATGATAGTATAAAGATATGAGAAAGGGTAAACGTGTAAAAGCGTAAAGTTTGTTTTATTTTACCCGAGTATATTAACACTCTCTCTTCCATTCTCATTCCTCTCTCTCTAACTCCACGGTGTAGATCCGAGGAGTTTTCCCTTTCGCTATCTCTTCATTCCTCCGCTTTCTCTTTCTCTCCAAACACTCTTCAACGCTCTAACAGGTTTCGCTTTTTTTCTATACTTTCATCAATGTATTATCGTTAATGTATTATGATGAATCTGTCGCTGATCTAATTGTTTCTCGTTCAAATTTTTCATCTTTTAACGAAACCCACCATTGTTATATGTCTTTTCATGCCGTTTATTCAGTGTTCAGGAAAAAAAATCATGTTTTTAGATTTGTTGGGTTATGGGGTGGTGAATAATGACTAATGTATTGATTTTCAATTTAGATTCTTAGCGTGATTTAATGTAGTGTACTCAATTTCAGCCTACCAATTAGGATTTGAATTGTTTTGGACTGCGTTAAGTAGGTTCTAGATGTGCGAGAGTCGGAGCTGTGTAGGTTAGTCGCGGTTTAACCATGGCAAAATAAATAGAGATAGAGACCCTATTAAACTCTGATTTAACTGTGATGATATTTGTTGAGACTCTATTTAACCTTAAAAAATTGTGGGCCCGCCCGCCTTGCACGGCCTGAAAGACGATTCTGGTGAGAGTAAAAAAGGACAAAACTTATGTGCACTAGTGTTGGTCTTGAACAGATTTTGGGGCTTTTGTTTATTATATGTTTTAGTTTTGCTGGAATATCTGAATATATGGTTTTTTTGTTTTTTTTTAACAATTTTTTTTGGTTTTTTGTAGTGATGGCAGGTTTGGCTCCAGAAGGATCGCAATTTGATGGTCAACAATATGACTCTAAGATGAATGAACTGTGTGTTCCTGTGCTTCATGCTCTTTGCTATTTGAAATTATTGAATTCATTAGCCATGTACTTTTATTCTCTCTGTAGTTTGACGTCTGTAAATTAACTTCACAGGCTTGCTAGTGACGGGCAAGAATTCTTCACCTCGTATGATGAAGTCTATGATAGCTTTGATGCTATGGGGCTGCAAGAAAATCTTCTCCGAGGCATATATGCTTACGGTATGTACTGGCAAATTGATCCCCTTATGTTAAGTGTTTTTTCTCTTAAGTTGCAGTGTCGGTTTCTCAGTAAGCACTAGTCAAGGTTAACATTTTTGAGTATGCTATGGATTAGATCTAATATGTTTGGACTTTTGATATATTCGATGTACTTGCCTTGTCTAAATTATAAAGTTCCTAAGTCCAATACTTTGTGCAGTGAAGCTAACTGAATTTATAAGTTTTGTTTACAAATCCGTAAGATCTATTGTTTAGTAATTATATTTGCAATGGTAATGATGAACAACAATGTTTTTGATTTCATATATGATACATTTTTGTTTACAGGTTTTGAGAGGCCTTCTGCAATCCAGCAAAGGGGAATTGTTCCTTTCTGCAAAGGTCTTGATGTGATTCAACAGGCTCAGTCGGGAACTGGAAAGACAGCAACATTCTGTTCTGGAATTTTACAGCAACTTGATTATGGATTGGTTCAGTGCCAAGCTTTGGTTTTGGCTCCAACAAGGGAGCTTGCTCAACAGATTGAGAAGGTTATGCGAGCTCTTGGTGATTTCCTTGGTGTTAAGGTTCATGCTTGTGTTGGTGGGACAAGTGTTCGGGAGGATCAGCGCATTCTCCAAGCTGGCGTTCACACTGTCGTCGGTACTCCAGGGCGTGTGTTCGACATGTTGCGAAGGCAGTCTCTTCGCTCTGATTGCATCAAGATGTTTGTTCTGGATGAAGCTGATGAAATGCTTTCACGTGGTTTCAAGGATCAGGTTCGTCATTATGCTTGTTTTCCACTTTTAACTTCACTTATTCCATTGTTTGTAAACACTCGTGTTGCCGTAACAGTTTGATGACGCATGGATTCCATATTTTTATTTGGTTGGTGTTGCAGATCTATGATATCTTCCAGCTGCTCCCTGGCAAAATTCAAGTCGGAGTATTCTCTGCAACAATGCCACCTGAAGCTCTTGAGATTACTAGGAAGTTCATGAACAAGCCAGTGAGAATTCTGGTGAAACGTGACGAGCTGACCCTCGAGGGTATCAAGCAGTTTTACGTCAATGTCGACAAGGAAGAGTGGAAGCTAGAGACACTATGCGACCTCTACGAGACACTGGCTATCACTCAGAGTGTCATTTTCGTGAACACAAGGCGCAAAGTGGACTGGCTCACCGACAAGATGCGAAGCAGAGACCATACCGTCTCGGCCACTCACGGTGACATGGACCAGAACACTAGGGATATCATCATGCGTGAGTTTCGGTCTGGCTCTTCTCGTGTTCTCATTACCACCGACCTCCTGGCCCGTGGTATCGATGTGCAGCAAGTGTCTTTGGTGATCAACTATGATCTCCCAACTCAGCCTGAAAACTATCTCCACCGTATCGGTCGTAGTGGACGATTTGGAAGAAAAGGAGTTTCCATAAACTTTGTGACATTGGATGATGCTAGAATGCTGGCTGATATTCAGAAATTCTACAATGTGACTATAGAGGAGCTCCCATCCAATGTTGCTGATTTGCTCTGATGAGTTAAGTTTTGTTCTCTGTTAAGTCATCTGGGATTTTTCTTTTGGACAAGTTCTATCTTGTTAACTTTTGATTATTTTTTTCTTTAATTTAAAATTTTAGAGATCAAACATGTGATCTGATACTATTTGTATTGGGATTTTTATCAAATTTGTTTGATTAATTAAATTAGTTAAGAGAAGTTTGCATGTATTTATTCTTATCTCCTCTAAATTTCTTTTGTACAGTATCATATCAACTTTGATTTCTAACTATATGATTATTAGGATCATACTCCAACCACCATTATGAATCTGGATTTTAACATGTAATTAGGTAATATATGAATTAATGATGTTTTTTTAACCTAATGTATAATTTTGGTGCATTTACCCTAGGTTGGTCCTGTAAACTACTATTTTTAAGGAACTTTCGGTTGATACAATAATTTCATTTTATGGTATGTTATATGTAAACTATTTTCTTTGTTTAATAAAAAGGCACGCACTTCATTTGTACACGAGTATTTATTTTATAGAGAATCAAAGAGGGGAAAAAGAAGTCAAAATCTCCGCCTTCTAGATTTAATTCCAAACACAAAAACATGTGGCCAACCATTGAGATACTATTCAATAATAAGTGGACTTTAATACTTATATATCAGTGTTTTTTTTAATTTCATTTTTCTTTAATATCTTAATTTAAATGAAGCACTCACGCTGGAGTGGTAGTGTTTCATTCTCTGGAACCAGAGTACCAAAGAAAAAAAAATCTTAATTTATTGAGTTAAGGCGGTTGATAGACAAATTTTTAAGATTTGAATTTTGTTACGGTCAAATTTTGAGGATTTGGTTACTGGTCAAATGTTTAATGATGGTCGTTAATATTGTGTATCTATAAACACTTTGATAATTAAATTAATAGAAGTTATAACTATTGTGTGGGTGGACATGCAAGTTAACACTCCTACGCCCAAGTCAGTTATAGAGTTCAAGATGGGTGAAGTGAGAAAGTGAAGATCAGAAAAGTGTATCTTGAATCTCTCGTGTCCTGATTATATACATTGAATAATTTTGATTGGGCTTTGAATGGTTGGGCTGAATACTTGGATCTCGTTTGCATTGGACCTTTGACCGACCCATAACAGTTGTCCCAAAGGCTTGTCGGGTATTTTACCAGTGGGGAAGTCTTTCACCTGACCCTTTGGTGAGAATCGGCGTAACCATTAAACTTTGTTGTCTCTCATCTTGATTGATGAGAGTCAGAGTAACTACCAAGTTTCGTCATTATCCGTCCCATTCGAAGGGAACTAATGTAACTATTGTGCTTGTCATCACTCGTCCTAGTCGAGGGGAGTTGGTACAAGTCTTTAGCGTCACTAGGAACCATCCTCGACCAAAGGTGAGGTTTATATTCCTTCCACTAGTTTTTATCCTAGTTTGCGGTGGACATCTCTTGAGCTCCAACATTTACGCTCTTAGAATGGCTAGTTCCTAAATGGGGGCACGTCAGTTGCGCTTTAAGCACTTTTCGCCCAGTAGGATCTTATTTTACAAATTAAATTTATACCATATTGTCGAGGGTTATATTATTATTTGTGAGTACAACATTTCTTTAGGCAAAATCTTTATTTATTTAAATTTCTAGGAACCTTGAGAAATACTTATCTTGCGGAGAGGATTGACATGCATCCCTTGGACAATCGACAGTTGGAGGTCCGCGCATGATTGTCTAGCGATCGCTTTTACCTTTGATGGGATATGAGTCTGCGAAATTTATTTCCTAGCCTGCTTCTTCTCTTTACAATGATTCGTGGGGCTCGAGTCCTACAGGTTTTCGTATAAGGCATTTCGTACGGAGTCAGCGGAAAATTTTGTCGCATTACCACCTCTCTTGGTGTTGAAATAGGATGCTTGAAATTTTGACAACATGTTTCATACTTGTTGGCCTAAAGTATGCGCTACTGTGACTACGAGGTATTGTCTAATTTGGGGTGTTAGAATTCTTACAACTTTGTTCTTTAGAAAAGGCACCTCGTTGGATTGAATTGTTGTGTGTGTCAGTTCATTCGACCGAATGATAAGAGTAGGTTTGCCCAATATGTCTCTCTCCGTAGGCGGATAACAAATTTGTTGGATCCATGGGATTTTCTTTCTCCTTCCATTTCGGATTGTGTGTATGAGATCTGCTTATTTGTTCATCTCAAACTATATTTGGATTGATCAAACTTTCACTACAGATTGAGTCTCCTAACGTGGTATGACCTATTGCTAGGACAGAGAAGGAATTTGAATTCGTGGTGGAGGTTCGTTTATTCAATCGCGATAGCGCATGATTCTCGTTTTCTTTTTCCGATAGGGTGAGATTTGGCAATAATGAGGGAATTGCCTCCATCATAAGGTTTTCTCCTGAATCCTTCTAATGACATTAATCAAAATATATAGTTGGAACAAAAAGATTTGGAAGACGAGCTCCTTGGCACGAGGTATGGAAAATTTCTTCTTTCAGTTAAGACTCAGTTGCAATATGGCTTTTGATCTATCATAATTTAATTTTCGAATCTCGTGGGAATTTGAAGTCGATTCCCACAGACGGCGTCACTATTCTGCGCGGGAACTAGAATTGATTTTGATTGACGATATTGAACTCTTGAAGGCCAATGTTGATCTCCAATACTATAGCACGGGGATGTTCCTACAAGGTTATCACTCCAACGTCCAAGTTAGTTATACAGTCCAAGATGAGTGAAGTGAGAAAGTAGAGATAAAAAATGTGTATCTTGAATCCTATGTGTCTTGATTATATAGGTTGGATAATTTCGATTGAGTTTTTAATAGTTTAACTGAATACTTGAATTTTGTCTACATTAGACCTTTGGCCGAGTCATTCAACATAATATGAATTTAAGGATTACAGATCCTAAAAACTTCTAATTCAACCAAATAGGCAAACATCATATTTGGCCCACGAGCCAACCATCTAGAGCATAACAAAATGACGTCTAGCTGGCACGTCTGGTGGTGACCTCCGCATGGGCAAAAGTTAATGTCATCTACTTCAAGACGGTCAAGATACACCTGAAAGGGCTCGATCGCCTGATTCTCTCTGTACGGGGCAAAGGCAACAACATGTGGCCAATCCACACTGTTTTTAGGCACAAGTTTCCACCCAAAAATGCAAGGAAAGTGAGAGATGATTCATCTCTGAAAATGGTTCCGATAAAATATTAATAACAAGTGTAACAAAAGAGTTATTAAAATATTAGTAACATTATATTAGCGTAAGCATCGTGCAACTTCCTGTCAATTGCTTTGTCTTCCAAAGACAATATCCGCCCAACTTTGAGTACAGGTAAACCAAACAGTAGGCCCCCCAATTGTACTCGTGAATCATCGTTAAGTCGATGAAGTATTTAAGATAGATCACATCTACGTAGGTTACACTTTTGTCCATAAACATGGACGTGAAAACCAGGAACAAGAGGTAACACCTCAATACACACTATCGGTGCTACTCAGCCTGCATATCATCACCTTCGTCAGGCACAACCATCTACAAGTGTTCTTTAGAAAGTTCTTCAACGAATTTAAATCTAGCACGAACACCTATAGTGTCAGCTACCTCATTTGCAACATCACTTGGGTCAGCTTCCAAATAGGTAATCATCATCTCACTGGCTTCCTCTTGATTAAGCCTTCTGTGGTCTAGCAATTTTCCTCTAATAGAAATTTGTAGGAGGCATGAGACATCATCCAGGGTGATGGACATCTCGCCAATAGGAATATAGAAAAATGACATCTCTGAACACCATCTCTCTATAAATGTTGTCTGTATGCCATGGTTTATGGTGTTGTACATAACAATACATAAATCGACAATCCTAGTGTGGCAGATAACATTCTTGAACACGTCATCTTCGGGTTGTTTTAAATCCAAAATATTCCTTTTGTGGCTTACAAATTTTAAACATGAACGCTCCTGTAAAAAAAAATATCACAATTAGATGTGGTTAAATTAGTTGCAACAAATGTAATGCGAAAGTAAATAAATATACCTCTCCTTCACAGGCATGTCTAGAAGCATGGTCTCCATAAATATAAAGTAAGGAGGTGTCAAATGGACATCATGGATAACTATCTACAGAGGCATCCACATTAGCAGCGGGTTCTTCCTGATTGGCCTCACAGGCTTCAAGAGATGCAGGGGTTTCATTAGCAGGGGACATGTGGCCCCGTGAAGTAGATGTCTAAGACAAGTGACTTCTAGAAGTAGAAGCAGATGGTTGTGAACCTCGACCTTGTTAACCATCAAACGAGGTAGCATCGACTTGTGGCCTCGTAGCTCTGTCCCTGGCCTTCTCACGTCGTACATATCCGTATTAAGATACACAATTGAGCCTAATTCTGTCCCAGTTATTTTTAGCCATTGTACATGTGATAAAACCAAAAAATCACATCAAAATGCAGTCAGGCCAAATCCGGAGATACATTTTCAAAAACTAGTTTAGAGAAAATTCGGAGATGCATCTTTGGATGAACTTGCGAGTTGTAGAAATGACAAAAATTCCATTGATGTCCTAAAATCTAACCAAACAGGAATGTATGTCTGTACCAGCTATCTATTTCGAATGTACTCCTATCTAATCATCTTAAACGACTTATGTTACATAAAACATCATCCTAATCTAAAAAAAAAATGAAATGAGAAATTTACCAAATTAGAGATGTGGATGAAAAACTTGAATGAAGTGAGTGACTTTGCAACAAATATATTAAAATGGATGAGTTAACTTAAAAAATGTCCTTGAATAAACTTGCTCAAATGAGATTTGAAAATGACTAATAGCAAAAGACCTCAAATGAGATTTTAGTAACTTTGTATGAAATGAAGAAGGAAGAGGGAAGGGTCTGAAGCAGTAGGTTATGAATAAAATGCGTATGAAGATACATTTTTGTAATACCTTTGAATTTTGAATTAAAGATACGAAAATGCATTTTCAGACTCACCTTAATATTGATACAGAGATGCATTTCTAGACTAAATGTGGCAACAACAAAAAATGTAACTCACTAATTTGTGTTGAAGAGTGTATAAAAAAAAAAATATGTGCGAAGATACATCTTCGAATTATGCGAATAATTGTGACTTTTTATCAGGGTAGAGAAGAGCATAAGATCTAAAAGTTTTATATTTTGAAAGAATAGGTGTCCGGATACCTCGTAAGATGTCTTAGAACCTTTGCCACTAGTATTTTTGTAAGTTTACCTAAGATGGTGATGCATTAATTTCTATTTAGTAAAAGACAACATTTACTCTATTATAGCCAGCTATATCCCTCAAAATTGAATAGCCACTTTTGACACTTCCACATGTGAAAGCCACAGTCAAACCCCAACACCTCATGCAACTCATCTCACTTAACCAAAATTCAAACTTCTCTCTCTCCATACTTACTCCATTAAACAAAAAACAACAAAACTAAATCGCCACTTTTCAACTGCCTCCTATTCAACCAAATTTATTATTTATAAATTATAATATAAAGTTAGTAAACATATTCAAAAACCATTAACCACCAACCATATATTCTTCTCTTATTACACAACTTCTCACCTTAGAAGTTTCAACACATCCTTAATTCAAGAACTCTCATCATGGAATTCAGATCCAAATCATGCAAGGATCAAAATTTTCAGATTGAAAGCTACAATGGAGGAAGAGTAGCTCCAACTAGCATGCAAGATCTAAGAAGTTACAGTACAAACTATGCTGGTTTTGATCAAAACAAGCAGATAGAAAAAGGGAAAACAACAAAAAGTTGGAGTTTTAGTGATCCGGAATTGCAGAGAAAGAAAAGAGTAGCTGGTTATAAAATATATTCTGTTGAAGAGAAAATGAAAGGGTCTTTGAAAAAGAGTTTTAGGTGGATCAAGAACACATGCAGTAAATTATGGTGATGAATGATTCATTGGTAATATATAATTGTGTTTTCTATACTTTATTTATATTGTATAATAACAAAGTTTGTTTATGTTTTTTTTTTCTTGTTGTGATTTACTTATTTTAATTTGGATTATAAATCTAATTAAGTTTTCTATACTAAGAAAATGTTCAATTCCATGCCCAAATTAACCTCTTGTTAAGCTAGCATGTAGTTAATAGTGTAATTATTAACTTAACTAGTACTCCATCCGTTCCTTTTTAAGTGTCGTTTTAGCAAAAAACTCTTCCACCAAGATAGTGGATTATTAGAGTTACTTTTTCTATTATACCCTTATTTATTTTTCTCTTTCCAAATAAATTCAATCATACACTCTCTTTTTCCAATAACTAATTGAAAATTTTGAGGTGGAGTTATTGAAAAAATAAGGGTATAAATAACAAATTATAACATTAAATTATAAAACGACACTTAAATAGGAACAAAAAAATTCTTCTAAAACGACACTTAAAAAGTAACGGAGGGAGTATTAATTTAGCCTAACTAAAGTTATTTAATATAGTTTGGACAATCAATATATTTTCATATTAGTTATATTTGATATTTTTGGTTTTCTTACGTGAGATGATTTATCTTTTATTAAGGCTAATGTATATTTAGATTATAGTATTATATATATGATTTGTAACAGTGAAATCTTAATTCATTCAAATAATATGGAGATACATTTGCTCTCTAGTCCCATTCTTAAATAAATATTGTGTTTATTGTTTGCTTTGGATTTATTCTTTTGTTATAAGGTGATGTTCCAAAGAGTGTATTCCATCAACTGTATAAATTTCTATTGTTTGCACTGAATTCACTTTTCTCCGCTTCAAGCAACCAAAACTATCACATTTCGGTAAAATCCCAGTCAGATGCAAATGGGTATACACGAAAATTATCATGTAATAGAGAGATTCAATGCTCGTTGATCCAATCAAATAGAGAGGGTGGAATAATTTGATATTTTTAAGGTATATTTCAGTTAGAAACTGATTCAAATTAAACTGATCCATAATAAAAGTTCATCTGAACCAAATCAAATCAAATTAAGTTAAACTGAATCATAATAAAAGTTCAACAAAATCTAACTAAATTATTTTGGTATATTAGTTATGAATCCCAAACCACTGAATCAAATCTAACTAAATTATATCAGTACACCGGTTCTCAATCCCAAACCATATCCAAATGTTATTAAATAGTTTTTTTTTCAAATCAAACTGAGTTTATTACAGTGAATTGAACAGTTACATTTTTTAATAAAAAATTATTTTAATTTTTTTTCAATTTATTATTTTGTTTTTTCAGTTAATAAAAGTTCAGTATTGGAGAGGCTGTTAAGTAATTTCGAAACCAAAGTTCAATAACCTTTAAGTTAATGAGATATTTATAGAAATTTTTTCTTGGAACTTGTGCATTCAATGTATCGAAATTTTTAAATATAATTTTATTACATTTAATTATATTTAATTTTTTCTAATTATAGTAACTTTAACATGTGCCCTAAGAGCACATGTTAACATGACCCATAAATAAATGCTTTTATAAACCTTTTGCGCAATCATAAACACATTAGATAGTCAATTTCCAACAAAATAAAATAAATATAACAATTTAAGAGGAACACCTACTAATCATATGATAAAATATAAACAAAAAAGTACAATAGAAAAACAGAGTTGACCAAGCTTATAGAATTAGAATTTTAATAATTTTGAGAAGAGATCAAGCTCTCGAATTCTTGAAGCTGCAAGAAACCAAAACCAAGCCTCTCAAATTTCTTAAATAGGAATTGTCTTTTATTAGTGTACTATCTAATTCTTTAGTTTATATGTGAATTATGTATATGTTGTAATTATGTGTATGTTGGAAGCTCATTTTGTCGTAAATAAAAGTCGATCATTTCTAATATTTCGTACTTCGGTATCGGTATTCATCAGAACAATCCCCCTATTTGTATTTCATAATGATATGCTTTATATTTATACCCCGAAGGCTAAAAATATCAAAGAAAACAAATGATAGTAAAGGTTGCCAAAAATATTAGTCTGTGTAACACACTGTATGAACAGAAGCCTAGTACGAGGCTAGTTTTGTTGTGAAACCACCAAAACATATCTTTATTGTTAGGAAGACTCTCCCAATTTGTTGGCAGTTTTTTCTCAGCAAAATGCACTGACAACACTCCACTCCCCAGTTTGTGAAAATGAGTATAAACCTTTCCGAATTTACAAGGAAGAAAGGTGATCTGAGAGTAGCAGCTGCTAATACTGTGCCCTCTCGTCGTTTAGATGCAGACTCTCGATGCCTCTAAGAGTTGAATCCAAATTCTTTATGTTTGATGATGTGTTTCTTCCAGATGATACTCGGTTGTGCTCAGATGACATGATATGTGAACTTCTCTGAGCACCAGAGCTTTTCCGGATAGCTCCTTGACTTGGGTCCTGCGTGGGAGGTCGGGAGGAGGGCTCAGTCTCACTGTCAACAACTGCATCACGGCTGCTGTTTAAGATGGCACTTTGCCTTGCAGATCCACTTGGCCGAAAGAAATTCGAACTTGGCAACTGCATAAACCATGCAGAAACATAAACATTAATGAGTAATGTAAAATCAAATTGCCATATAAACAGATAACCTTGTATAAACTTACCGGCGGGATATATCATACATGAAAAACTATACTACACATGGATTTATAATATTTTCTTTGCTGATAATAATATGCATTGTACGACAATATTCACACCATTAAACTCGTAGTATGAGTCCAAAAAAGTTTTGAGAAATATTTACAAGCTGCTTATCTTAGGCCTCAGCTGTATATATAAACGCAATTGATACAGCCAATATTTTGAAATCCAGTAATGACCAAAAGAAACAAGATGCAACAACACAAATGCTTCATTCCAAAAGCAACAAGATGCAACAACACAAATGCTTCATTCCAAAAGCAACAAGATGCAACAAAACAAAACTACAATCTTTACTTGATTAAAGGGTAAACCAAGATAGTCAAGATGAGTGTCAAATCGTAGATATGTACGATCAACAACCATGGAATCATGCTGTGATTCAAGCAAGACCGCTGGCCCCTGTTTCATGGTCAAGATTGTGAGTTTGATGCAGGATCATCAATGATTCCATGTTGGACCACCCGTTTAACATCAGGCCTTGCTGAACTGGACTGGTTTTTATGCGGAAAAACCATATATTTAAAACCAAAAAATCCCGTATTTGTTTGAATTTCCTCTGCGAACAGAAAAACTAATCCAAGTCATTCTCACCCCTGCTTGCAATGCCGGTTTCTCCTCCCCCGTCCGACGTTCTACCTTCCTCCCTGAGATAGCTTCCCCTGCAACTCTGTTTCACGGGCACAGACTAGTTTCTATGGATCATGTATCGAGTTATTTATTATGAATTCAGTCTTTTGAGTTACTTTTATGAACTTATTACTTGGTTGTTATGAACATATAATGATAGTTATGAATTTTTAATTAACTTAGTCGTGATTGATTTATACGTTATTTTGTTCATGTATTATTATATGTATTATAATCTTTTTGCTTGTCTTGTGTGTATAATTACAATTTCGCTATTTGGTAGAATCTTACTAGTTAGGTTACAGTCCTCGTCTTACAATCTTTCACCGGCCTTCCGATCCTACTTATGACTACATTGGGGTAAACAGTATTCATATACTTTCTTTTTATATAACAATCCAATATTCATTTCATTAATCGGAAATGGTTTGACAGGAATAATAATGCTAATTTAAGAATTCTAGAAATTACGCATAAAGCAACCATCATCTTTGACTTCTGCAATTAACATAATGCAAAAACTAGCCCAGATATAAAAATACGCACCATAGCATCTTTAGATCCAGTTAATTCATTTGTAACCGGGGCTTTTTCTCTAGATAAGATTCCATCAATGGCAATAGGTCCAGAGTTTCTCCTACGGGTAGGATCAGTTGAAGACCACCCAAGATGCCTACCATCTTTTCCGCCTACACAGAAGGCATCACATTAAAAAAATTAAAAAATGGACTGGTAAGTGGTAACAAATCAAAAAGCATTGTAGGATGAGTCGAATGGCAATATATATATATATGGAGGGTATCACAGAATAACTAACAAGTTACTGAATGATATGAAACTACAGTCTAACAATCAGTCTGTAACCATCTCAATCAAAGCACAAATCATTGATCAGGGATGTGAAGCTAAATGAACAAGGATACCTGACTGTCCATCAGCATTTGCAGAAGTTAGTGGCAGACCAGAACTTGGGCCGGCAGCAAGACCCTGCAAATGTCACATTGTCACTTCCACTGAAAATTAAATAACCTAATCCTAACAAACAAACAGCTATCTATCGCAATTAGATAGCACACCATCACTTACAATACCACGGGAAGGAGGAGTGGAAATTTGAGATTGCTGATATTTCAAAATGGTCCAATCAAAGACATAATCAAACTGGAATCCTGGAGCAACAAGACGAGAAAAACAGTCAAAAACTGACATTAAAGCATATCCCATCTAGACCCTAAACCAATGTTTTCATATGACTATAGTGCATTTCAAAAATAAAATATAAATACGAAAAACAAGGCAACCTTCACGGATGAATAGATCACGCAAAAGTCTCTTCAGATAAGCATAATCTGGTTTATCATCAAACCTCAGTGACCGACAATAATGGAAGTATGATGCAAATTCTGAGGGATAGCCGCGGCAGAGAGACTAGCAAAGAAGCAGTCCACAATCAACTATGAGTTTAAATACATATGACATACATACATTCTATAAAATAAATTACTGTTTTATTACTCAATCATACCTCAATAGAAGTAGAAACTTTCTTCTCACTGATTCTCTCATACTTCTGCTTCTTAGTACCAGCTTTCAATCCCTGCCAAGGCAGACTGCAGAAACACCAAGTAAGAAATACTAGGCAATTAAAAGATATACACGAAGGGCCAAATAATAAAGGTGGGAGAATAAATACCTTCCTCTTAAGAAATACATAAGAACATATCCAAGTGACTCTAAATCATCTCTACGGCTTTGTTCTATTAAAGCACAAAATTGAAGTTTTCAGGTCAAAATCAATGTCAATAAGAAATGGTATTGATTAATCAAGTGAGATTATGAGAGCATACCAATTCCAAGATGAGTATTCATACTGGCATACCTAGCAGTTCCTGTCAAATTCTTATTCTCTCTGCAAGGATTACAAGAAAGTCAAATTCACAGAAAACACAAGTATATTTCCTTGAACTCTAGGAGCAACATAAGTTAAGTGCTAACTTGATCTTTAAATAATCGTAATTGTTGGCATACATTCAGCAGAACAGAAAAACACAACTATATTTCATGAGTTTTATTGATCTAATCACTGAGTTAAAAGCTCTCATAAAGTAATTGAAATCTACAAAATTTCACCGAAAACAAAAACTAATTGTTATTTAATTGGACTGCTTGATTTTAACATTTAAAATGTGAGTAAACATCAATTATTATTAGATTGCATACCTATGATATGGATGTCCAAATTATATATAAAAAAGTATACATGACTACACAATAATATTATTATAGGATTCAAAGATTGAATTGGTTAGTTTCACACATTAGAAAAAGTTATTATGTGTGTATGTATGGCAGTGGCAGCAATGGATCTTGGTTCAAACAAAGGCTAACAAAACAATCATCAAGAACAGATTACTTAAAGAACTGGTGTAACTAGTCATGCAATGATTATAGAAAATTACAAATATAAACAAGTCAATGTGCAGAAAGTAGAATCGATGTTGGGAATGCAAAACCATGAAAATTTCCAGCGCAAAGCTAAATTAGGATCGCATCTTTCAACGAAGTTAATTTTGAAGCTCCTATTTCTATTACAAGAAAACTCTCCCCTCCTACCAAATAGTAGTACGCCGTTATTCACATAAATAATCAAGAGTAGCATAACATCCAGTTATACATTTTATGGTTTGAAGTTGAACAATGCAAACGTGCTGAATATAATCAGAAAACTAAATATGCACCTGTAGGGAATGTGCTGATTATTACTGTCTCTGAATTTCTTAGCAAGACCAAAGTCAATGACGTACACCTACAAAAGAGACAAATATGAAACGAATACATAATAAGCATTGGAGATGATCATAAACTTTGAGAAAATAGATGGAAAAAAACAAGAATTAAACAAGTACTTGATTTGCACGCCTCCCTAAACCCATGAGGAAATTGTCTGGCTTGATGTCCCGGTGTAAAAATGACTTCGTATGAACAAACTCAACTCGATTTATCTAGAAAAAGATCCAGATGGAGACATTATAAGAAAACAGGTAAATTTCAATTACAAGCTTATACAATACAGGAAAAGTGGAAAACCTACCATTTGATCAGCAAGCATGAGAACAGTTTTGAGGGACAATTTCCTATTACAAAAATTGAACAAATCCTCAAGACTAGGACCAAGTAAATCCATCACAAGGACATTATACTCTCCTTCAACACCAGACCATTTCGCATTCGGTATCCCAGCTTGCAAATTAAAAATAACCAACCAAAAACATTTAACCCAAGTCAGTAATACGAACCAAATGATAAACAAAGTTCCAAAACACACAAATTCATCAAGATGAGAGCTTACTTCCTCCTTGCAATAATTTATACAGCTTCGATTCATACAACAATTGAGGATGCTTGGTTTTGGCATTTTCCTGAATCAAACAACTCAAAAATAAATTTGTAATCAATTGCTTCAATTCAACATCACTAATTTAATCAAAATTGTTACGAATTTCGCAATCACGAAAAATCAAAACAAAGTTAACATTTTTTTCTTCATTTTATCATCCAAATTAGGGTTTGTAAGTACTCACAAGCTTAACCGCAACCTCTTCATTCGTCTGAATATTGGTTCCTGCATCAAAACAACCAATTGAAAAACGTAAAATTCACAAATTCGTACACAAAATTCAAAAATCAACAAACGATTGTAACCAAAACGCACCTAGATAGATCTCACCAAAAGATCCACTCCCAATTTTCCGACCAAGACGGAACTTATTCCCAATTCGAGGTTCCATTAAACCCTAAAAGGTTTGGGAAATCGAAAATCGAAATTGAAAAGAAAAAAAAAAAGCTACAGCTTCAACTTCAAGTGCTCCATCGTAGAATCTGAGGGCATAACTGAGAAATGAAGAAAAAGCAAAGGACAAAATTGGAATAAAAAAAGAGAAACAAAACGAGAACGATGAAGATGAGAGAGAAATGAATCAATGATCGTTGTCACGCGCTTACCTTCCGAATCTCGTTTCACGCTTTCTTCGTCAACCTTACCTACCGGTTTTTTTGTGGTTTTTTTTTCAGACGGAAACTTTTTGTTTGAAAGATGAAATGAAACATTGTTTTTTTTTCTTTTAATTGTTTTGATATTGGGAATTTTTTTTCTATGCTTTCTCATTATTACAAATCAAAACTCTGTCAAAAAAGTTGCTGTGTAATAATTAAAAAGCTAATTAACCAATTTTGTCAACAAAAAAAAAAAAAAACTGTTACTGGTATTCAAAAAATATTATTAAATAGACAAAACTAAATTATTGTTAACAAATGAAATCTTTAATTAATTAATAAAAGTATTATAAAGTTTAATGAGTAGATGAGACTAGATTTTAGAAGATTAGATTTTGACTCACAATAAATTTTTGAAATTTGATTATGATTTATTATTATTTGTTTGATCTATCTTTTTCAAAGTCTGTGGTATAGTTCATTTATTTATTTTATTATTTAGTTAATTTTTTTAATAAATATGCATAAATATAGGTGGGTCTATCAAATTTCATAATACTAATTTAAATATAATATATTTATTCAAATAAACTTTTTAAAAATATTGAGTCTAAAATTTTTGTTGATCAAACCATCTCAAAATTGATCATACATGATATGTCATCTATAAAAATATTCTCTTAACAATTTGTCACTTATTCTAATTATATATATATATATATATATATATATATATATATATAATCTTATCGGGATCAGACGATCGTCGTGAACTGCGAACTGGATTGTGGTTGGTTCCAAAAAGATGAGAGAGGGAGTACCTGCAAGACACTCAGAAGTCAAAGTAATGTTAAAAGTTGAAAACAAATATGAAAGAGTAAAAATAAGCATCTGACCCTCTTATGAAAAAAAGGTATTTATAGTGCCCCCAACACTAGGCTAAGGTCTGTTATTTTGGGTTAGATTGCGCAGGCCCTAAACAAGAGACTGCTAGATTCCTACGTGGGTAGGGCAAAGTCATCACGTAACCTTCATCCTAGGTTAACTGCCCGTAGATCTCGGAGGAGGAGAACCGATTCTTTCGGTGGGCAGTTGACCACGTGCTCTTAGAAGGGCATGTGGTTGTAATGTTCCCCAACGACTATAATTAGTTTAATCTCTTATTGGGCCTTCATTGTGGTAGGCGGGACTGGGTCCTGCCCGACGGTGAGCGACCCACAAGCCCAGTCCAGAATAGGAGCCCCCAAGTCGTTGCTCCTAGTCGAAGAGTTATAACTTAGAGTCGGCTTGCGAGTCAAGGAGTTTCGAAGAATTCTGAGCCTGTTTCGTGGACTTCCTCGACAGTTCGGCGGAGAGAAAAGTTCTAAGTGCCACAAGGGTTAGGCGTACGCGCGCTCGTTGAAGGATGTATCACGAACCACGTCGAGGAGATGAGTTTGAGTGCGCACAAGCTCATAGTTTGAGACGTTGTAAGCCACGTTGAGGAGAAGAGCTCGAGTACGCAGAAGATCATTGTTGGAGGCGTTGTAAACCACGTCAAGGAAATGGGTCTCTCGACGAATTTGGCCTCTAAGAAGGTGCTCGCGGGGAGACTTACGTTTGGACGTGATCGACCATCATCTGGGCGTGTAGTCGTGTTCTCAAAAAATGTGCCCGTCATAGGTGTGACTTGACTCCCATCTGGTCGACCATGTCAAGTCGAGGCGATGGCGTGTTGCGAGCTCGACTTTGGTACGTGAAACGTTTTGATTTATCTTGAGCCCTATCTAGGAATACAGAGCCTTGCCTTAGAAAGGTGAAAAGTCAGAACTTTAATGCGCCGCGCGCGGCGGCTATTAAATATGTCATAATGGCCTAGGGTAGCCTAGGGGTCTGGGAAAAAATGACGTATTTTACACTTCCTCGCGTGGGGGGATTGGTTATAAAAGGAAATGGGGAGGGTCATTTAGAATATTTCATAAGTTTTTTGCTTCCCTGCTCTGTTCTCATCCTGATCACAACCTTCTCGAAGTTCTCCCGTCTACCACTATTTTTACCGCCGTCAAGGTTCTCTGTTCTTCACCTTCCAAGTAAGTAATCTCACCTTTTCACCGTGTGTTATTTTAGGAATTTACTTAGGATTTCTGGGTAGATATAGGATTTCGATGATGTTCTTGGTGAGTCCATGGAATTTCTAATGAGTTGGATGAATTTTCCGACAAGATCCACGAGTTTCTCGGCGAGTTTCATCAATACCCCAAAGAGACTCATGCATTCCCCGAGGATGCTCATGAGTTTCTCGACCAGATTTGTGGGTTTGACGACGAGGCTTATGGACTTCTCAGTGAGACTCATGAATCCCCCGATGAGGGTCGTGAGTTCCCCGAGGATGCTTATGAATCCCCCGAGGAAGGTCATGAATGCCCCGAGGATGCTCCTGAGCCCTTACCCCGTCGTGGAGGTTATTTTTCCTAGTTAATGGCTTTGACTATGTTGATGAAGTTTTTGCGCTTGTATTATACGTCGGGGATGGAGCCTTGGCCGAGGGCGCGTCCTCTGGCCTCTTCTCGCCCTTTCACTGGATCTGTGATGGAAGGGTGAATTTGATTTCAATCAAGTTCACTATTTTCCTTTGATTTTTCAGGTAGAATGGCTGAAGACCGAAAAGAAATCGATATTACCGAGGAATAAGCCCAACCAGAAGTCGACATTCTCGAGGAGGGCGCGACGCCCGTCGTGGATATGGGTTACAATTTAGATTGGGTAGCACTGGAGCCCCTGGATATTGCCTCGCAGTTCATCCATCATTCTAAGGATGCCTACAATATGGTCAAAGACATGGACGGGAAGATCGAGAGCGAGAGGTCGTGGAAAGCCGTGCTCCCGAAGGCTTACCAGAGAATTTGTTCGTCGTATCTAGGAAGTCGTTTTTCGATGTACGAGTTCACATTCCGGGAGGCGGGAATTCGACTGTCGTTTACCGATATGCATGCTAATGGGGTCTTTAAATGGTTGCAGTTAGCACCCCTCTCAACTCCACCCCAACGCGTTTGCCTTTCTTCGGGCCTTCGAGCTTGTTTGCAAGCACCTCGAGACCAGTGCTACCTTGCACTTGTTTTTATGGTTTTTTCATCTTCAACGGCAGTGCTTACGAGAAACATTGTTGGGTGTCCTTTAAACAGTCGTGGTGATACAATGAAACTTTCATGGATTCGAACCTCAGCGCTCTTAAATGGTTTCTTGCAACCGTTGTGAAATACTTTTCACCTAATAAGAACATAATAAACAATTTGTTTCATTCATAACACACAAGGGTGCCCTAGCAAACGAGAGAACGACGATAGAAAAATCTTTATCCTTTTCGAATTATGGTACATTATTATTATGTGTTTGTTGTTTATTTCTTATTCTCTCTCGTTGTGGTAATTGTACTGCTTTATGAAAGTTCTTTGCCAGGGTTTCTTTTTTAACATAATAACATAATGACATTATGATGTGTATTGGGTTGTTCTTCGCTAAGTTCATTTCTTATTCAAATTTTGTGACAATAACTTTGTGTAGTTACAAACTCATTATTGGATTGTTTTAGGTTTTGGTGTTTTTAAAGGAAGTAAATGGCAACAGACACCAAGAGATAAGACATGTCAATAGAATAAGGTATTGAGAATGCTTATGTTCTTTATGAATTTATATTGTTTGTGTTTTAGATTTTGTGTATGAAGCATTTCCTTTATTTTCATTTTGTTGCAATTGTGTTTTGATTTATTCAAATTTAATAGCATATGATGAAAGCTGGTAGATTAGTGTGTATGAGAAAGGAGTTCTTGAGTTCCATGAAATCATAGATTAATCATATAAGAAAACTTAATCATATAAGAAATCCCTAGGTTAGATGTAACCTTAAGCTTACAAATAAGAAACTATAGAATAAAACCTTCATTAAATAAACTTACAAAAATGTCATTTTTTTATTAATCATATCTAAATCCTTTGGCTGAGAGAAAGCTTGACCAAATATAATCTGCTTCATCATCATCATCATAATCGATGGTGACTGCCTTTTCATTCTTCTTCCTAAGAGCTCTCACGGGTCTCAAAAGTTCGGTAGCATGACCTTTTTCAACGACTTGGGCCTCTACAGCCACATCAGCCACATCAACTTTTCTTTAGATGAAGTTCTTTTTGTGTTTTGGTTCAAAGAGGTTTTTCGCTTAGTTCTTCTAATTCTTCCTCTTCTATGATCTTTGAAAGTCTAAAAACCAAAAGATTTCACACATGTCAAGTTTCTAAGGGTGAAAATAGGTTAGGATTTAGAAGGCTTGAGTCTAGCCTACATAAACTTACAAGGCTTGAGCCTTGCTTGTGGCCTACTATATGCTCTTTTTTTCAACCTGGCCTGATCTTTTTAAAAGTGTGGTATGGCCTGAAAGCTTATTTAAAAGCCTTTTCTCATTAAGATTTTCAATTAACTCATATTACTTAAGAAGTCTTATAGGTCGGCCTATATATGAATATTTAGGCCGACCTATTTAGCATTTTTCTAATATATATGCATATATAGACCAATCTTTTTGGCCTTTTTTTTAATATATATGTATATATATATATATATATATATATATATATATATATATATATATATATATATATGTGTATATATATATATATATATATATATATATATATATATATATATATATATATATATATATATATATATATATATATATATATATCAACCTATTTAGACTATTTTTAATATATTATGAAAATATAGGTCGATCTATAAGGCTTCATAGGTTTTTTTAATAGCCTAAGTGTGACCTATTTAATTAATAGGCTTTTAAAAAAGCCTAAGCCTGACCTTTTTTATCAAGTAGGTTTGGTCTGGCCTTAGATAGGTAGGTTATAGGCCTCTATGGACCGGTCTGACCTATTCTCATCCCTTGCTTTTTTAATTCTTAATGTTTTCTTCTTTTGAAAGTTGGAATGATCTTCTCGATGACTAGCTATCTCGAGCTGTTGAATAATTACATCTCTTTGTCTTTTCAAATTTCTTTTTTCCTTCTTTGATATTCCTTCCAGTCCTTCTTATGCATACTTTGATGTAATGATGTGTGCATTGAAGATTATTTGGTTCCTAATGGAATTGTGTCATTGATGTAATACAATTTTTTATATTCTATTCACAAATGGGTGTAATACAAGTTGCTTTTAATTCTCTGATATGGTCAAAACATATACAAGTTAAAATATGGGAAAACATTTAAAAGAAGAGAATTCCTTTTTTTAAAACAACAGATATTTTGACAACAGTTATAAAAACTAACTGTGGTTATATATTGAATGATGACCAGAATAATATAAATTCGAAAATGTCGCTGCTGAGAATGGAAACTGGGACCTTTAGGTCTACACAACTGTTGAGTTAACTAATTGTTGTGATATCGCTCACGCTCTCTAGTATACTACAACAGTCACAGGATCGTGATTGTATGTAACACATTTACAACAACACTTTACATCACAACGCCATGATCTGCGTGATTATATATATTTTTCAACCATTGTTAAATGTCTTTTTCGTAGTAGTGAGTCATACCATGAAGTTATGAGACAAAGTGATTGAACGAAGATTAAGAAAAGAGACTCTAGTCACTAATAATCAATTTAGTTTTATGTCTGGTAAGTCAATCATGGAATCGATCTTTCTACTACAACGAATGATGAAGTCGTATCATAAAGATAAATAAGAACCAAACTTGATTTTTATTGACTTGGAGAAGACATATAATAGAGTGCCTAGAGAGATTGTGTGAAAAACCCTAGAGAGAAAAAAGATTAGGATTTCATATATTCAAGTTATCCAAGATATGTATCAAGGGGTATTGAATAGTGTGTAGATACAAGGTGGAGAGACAGACGATTTCCCCATTGCAATAGGTATGCATCAAGGTTCAAACTTAATCCTTACCTTTTTACCTTAACATTGGATATACTCACGGAGCCCGTCCAAGAGTTAGCACTAAGATGCATGTTTTTTTTGTAGATGATATAGTCCTACTTGAAGATTCGAAGGAGGATTTAAATGAGAGGTTGGAGATTTGGAGACGAGCTTTCGAAACACATTATTTCCGCCTAAGAAAACGTAAGACAAAGTATATGGAATGTAAGTTCAACAAAAGAAAAAGCGTTTTTAACCTATAAGTGAAAGTTGGAGACCATATCATCCTTCAAATCACACAATTTAAATATCTTAGGTCTGTAAAACAAAATGACGGAGAAATAGAAGGGGGAGTAAACCATCGAATTCAAGTGGGGTGGTTGAAATGGAAAAGAGCTTCAGGTGTTATATGTGACGTAAAAGTACCACTCAAACTAAAGGAAAATTTTACCAAATTACGGTGAGACCAAAGATGTTTTACGAAACATAATGTTAGGGAGTTAAGAATAAACACGCGATTAAAGTAAGTGTGGCAGAGATGAGGATGTTACGTTGGATGCATGATAAGACTAGACACAATATGATTATAAATGAAAATATTAGAGTGTGTTGTATAACGCTTATAGTAGAGAAGATGTTGGAAAATAGACTTAGATGGTTTGTCCATGTAGCGAAAAGATCTGTAAACTCGGTGGTAAGGAGACTAGATCAGATGAAAAGAAGTCAAACAACTAAAGATCTAGAAAGACTATAAAAGAGGTTACGGAGAAAAATATCGAGATTAACGATTTAAATAAAACACTACGTCAAAAATGGAGTCATGTAACCGACCATACTCTTAGTGGGATAAAACTTAAAGTGTATTATAGATTTTTTTTCACCTACTACTACCAAATATTTCGTCTCTCAATATAGTAGTCTCTTAGTGGGATAAAATTTACTGCTTATTATAGATTTTTTCACCTACTGCTACCAAATATTTCGTCTCTCAATACAGTCTCTGAACTCCCTAATAACAAGCCACATATATTATTTTTTCAATGTCATTTTAAGCATACATAATTTTGGCATGAGAAACATTGACACTCTTCTCAGTAAATATGATACATACAACAGCTTACATGCTTTTCTGTAGTGAATGAGACTTTAATTCACCACTTTAATTTACCCCGTTTTTAATATAACATTATAAGCCGACAAAGAATTTGAAAAGGGGCAAAATTGTAAACAAAAAAATAACCCTTCAAAGCTTTAAAAAAAAAAACTCAAAACTGTGTTAATTGTTATGTACGTAATGGGGACATAGCAGTCAAGAAAGATTGTTTTTTCTGCAACTTTCCCTTCAATTGCCTGATCTTTGCTTCCACTCTTGCTGTGAACCCAATCTTGGTTTCTTGTCTGGCTTTGGAACTCTCCCTCGTCCACATGTGTTGATCCTCAATGTCTTTCTTGTAGTGTTTGATTTCTTGGATAATGTGGTGATCCATGGGGTTAAAACATCTTTGGTAAGATATGTGTACAAGATAAGGAAGAATACATGTAACTGTAACTAAAAGTGTTGTTGACCAATAAATTGGCGCAGGTCCAAGAGCTTCAGCCAGTAACTGGTGAGCACTCTTAGAATAGTCAGGAGAAAGTGTGCCGTATATCGCAAGGAAAATGTACCAAGTGGTTATGCTACCCCATACAAACAGATGTTGAATCCATGTAAAATGACTCATTGTGAGAGCAATTTGGCAGTTGACGGCCCAGACGATGCCAGTGAACATTGTGGTTCCAACAGCACCCATGTCGGCAGTCTGGCCATCAATACGGAATGCGCGATCGTAGAATATGCTGACAGTGAGGAAGAAGATGATGAGGGAGGAATATACACCATTGGCCATCCATCCCAATATTCTATACCAATCAAAGAACAAATTTTTTGGTCCTTGTTGGTACAATGCTGGAAACTGCAAAGCACAACAGCTTAGTAAGTTAGTAGGTTGAAATTTTTTATACGGGATGAAATATGTTGAAGACATTGCAAGAGATCAAACCTGTAAACAAACTTCTGATGAAACATCTTGTTCAAAAACACCAAGTGAAATGACGGGTAATGATGTCAGAACAACATTGAACAATATCATGTACCAGTCCTCATAAACTGATTGGCCAGAGAAGCCAGTAAATGCCTCAAAAAAGAATATGGTGAGGCCAAATGCTATATTCTTGTAGAAGAAATAACATATCTGCAAGGCATAACATATTGATTCAGAAGAGAAACCAAGGAATCGATTCATAATAACATGCTAATAAAATTAAGTGCTTCTCTATCAGTGCAAAGGATACACAGCACACAAGGCATTGAAGGCAAGACATCCAACTTTTGAGAATGATAATCAAGATTAATTAATTACCATCTGTGCAATTCTCTTGTAACACCAGTGTCCATGGACAACTATAAGCCGCTCCAAAAATCGAAATTGTGCAATCGAGAAGTCACTAGCCATCACTGCCTGAAAGGAAATTGCATGCTTGAGACCCCAACTTAAAAAGACAATTGAGGAGTGTCACAATGATTGAACATCAAAAAATTCACAAATCATTTTCCACATTTCAATAAAATTTAGCAATTCAATCTAATCAGAATTCAGATACAACTATATAATATTCGGACTATAATGACAAAAAGAATTCAGTTACATGTACGCATTTCCAACTTGCAAAATTAAAGACTAGAATCTACAGGTCATATGCAGTGATAGTTGTGAGACGGTAATTCTTAAAGAGACAGTCATGTATGCCACTGACCTGCATACCTTCAACCCCACTGATTCCAACACCAATATCTGCTTCTTGTATCATGCCAACATCATTGGCACCATCTCCGATTGCGAGTGTGGTCTTCCCAGTTCCTTCTTTTACCAACCTTGTGACCTGGCATCAGAAGATTAAGAAATCAGGACATTCTATAATGCACATAACTTTATATCTCAGAGTTGACATAGTGACCGTTAGATAAAATGCAATCAACATAAGTGTGACAATGACTTCACACAGCTGAACTAACAGATCCATCGGAATTTAAACAGACCTAAATTTTCCTATATAACATGGATCCATGTGAGCAATCATGCATACATATAACTCCAATAATCAACTAGTCATATGCAGTATCAAACACTAGAAGTTAGTCCGAGAATCACAACAGAAAACAGAAAAAAGATCCTACCATTGCCTTTTGCTTGGGAGACACCCGACAACAGATAACAGATGCACAATCAACTGCCAGTCCCAAAAACTGGTGCTTCACGTCATCTTCTAAAGCATATGTCAGTGTTTTTCCATCAATAATTAAAGCAAATGCTGCATGAGGATCCTTCTCCAGCTTTATCATTTGTGTAGCATTGGTGATTTGATTCAATATGTTGTCCTTGATGGCCTGCGGTGTTAAGCAAAAGAACTAGGCCCAACATCAGATAAAACACGAGCCCGTAAAGAAAACTCTGCTATGCTTTCTCAGTGAAAAAGGGTACCTGTTTGACATCATTGGGTGCTGAGTCTGGATTTGTAGTTATACAGATCTGCTTCATGCCCTGTCGAAGCAAACTGCAGGAAAATCTGTACCACAGAACAAACAACTTCATCATACTTTGTTATGGGAGGCACATTTCTGTAAATTAATTCAACCGTAGCTTCTTCAAATATAGATGAAATAGTGTACGAGGTTAGATAATTTGTGGTTGACAGACCCAATGTTAATTGCAGTTTCCATCTTATCTCCCGTCAATACCCAAAGCTTGAGACCAGCTTGAGCAAGTTTATCAATGCACTCAGGAACCTAAGGAGAATAAAAAGTTGAATTTGGTTGAAGATTTGAAGTAGGGAAAACAATATTTAATATATATGAAGAATGGCAAATCCTACCCCTTTCTGCAATTTGTCTTCTATGGCAGTAGCCCCAACAAGAATCAAGTCTTTTTCCATAACCTCTGATACCTGCTCAAGCATTGCCTCTCTATCAGCCCCAACAGCTGATTTAGCTTTCTGAAACTCATTGTTCCAATCCGAGTACTCTTTCTCTTCAAGCCTTCTATAGGCCAGAGCCAGTGTTCGCAAACCTGCTTCTCCATAATCATTTAAATGTTTGGTAGTAGCCTCCAAATACATTTTTCCATTCTTGGACAAACGATCAAATATGATACTGCATAACCAAGCAAGAAAGGAACGGAAGCCAAGGTTAAAGAGAGATGTTGAAGGGCTCTTTATGAGAGTAACACATGTATTTTCTGCAAGATTCTTCTATGGAAGCAGAAGGTTGTTGTTATTAAATTTTCTATTTGCTTTAGGTTGAGAAACATGAACGAAATTTCAATTTCAATTACTCTAATGTATTATGAGAAGATCCTATTGATAATCGACACTATACATTCAGCTACCAGAAGTGAATAATACAGGCAAGAATAATAGAATTTGTAAGCTAACCTGTCAGCCCCCTTGCATAGAAGAAAAAGTTGGCCCTCCTCATCACGGACAATCACTGACATACGCTTTCTTTTACTTGTGAAATCTAGTAGATTCAAGAGTTTGTACTCCCTGAAATGAAATTACATATGAATAGGCATGAATAAAGACAAAAACATTTTTTTTGGAATCCTGGGGGTGGGAGTGCAAACAAAGCAGAAGAAATAGATAAACATAAGAGTTTTCATGAATTCTTACCTTTCAATCACTTCTCCTGAAGTAGATATTCTTTCATGTGTGAAAATACTTGACTGAGTCCTCCTAAAAAACTCAAAGCCAAATTCTCTTGCTGCTACGAGAAAAGCCCCTTCATCTGGAGACTCGGCTTCATATGTAAAACCACCTGTCTCCTCATTCAGCTCAGGAATGGCAGTATGGCAAACAGCAAGTATTCGGAAAAATAATAAAATGTCATCGGGATTGGGCTCTTGCAACCAATTACCATTCATGAGACGATCGTCTTCAAAACCAAATCCCTTTATGGTTTGCCTTTCATCCTCGTCACCTTTGGAAGTAACAACAGTCTCTAGTTCAATTTCGTCGGCTTTTCCAAGATTCTCCCATGAGACATGCCGTTTCTTATTAGGCATCGGGAAATTGGAGAGATCTGAATCCTCCTCAAGATCAGAAGCTATCTGCTTTGCTGCAGCAAGCTCAACTTCACTAGAACATGCACCATATGGAGCACCAGCAATAGAGCATTTCAAAAAGTCCATCTGATTGCACGTCAACGTTCCAGTTTTATCGGAGAGAATTGTATCCACCTGACCCAACTCTTCATTCAAATTTGAAGTCCGTGCGTCAGCTGGAGTTCCGGTTTCTTCATCATACATTTGAATGTCCTGGTTAATGAAGGTTGCCTGTAAAACCTTCACAACCTCAATTGAAACATAAAGTGAGATGGGTATCAAATATCCATAGAGAATCAGAGCAGTAATCAAATGACTCAACCCAGCCACTCCAACTTGCCGGGGATCATACTGAGATTCAATATTGTCAGGGCGTAAGTACCACCACTTTGTGATTTGGAATTCAGTCTTGACAATAAATCCTATGGTACTAATGACAGATATAAAGATAAGGACAGTGAAGAGAGTGTATATGATATAATCCATCTTCTTTTCTACTGTGCTCCTTTTTGAAGGGGATCTTGTGGAATTCTGCATGACTTTACTGTCATGACCAGTGAAAATGACCACTCCATAGATGTATTCTGTGTTCCTGAGCTTAGAATCTCGGAGGAGAATTTGACTAGGATCGAGAGGATAAACCTGGCGTTCATACTCTAAGTTTCCAACAAAAGTGTAAAGGTTGGGGTTTGGGTCTTCACATCTTATTGTTCCAGAGAAATCCTTAAAAGTCGCATCAGTATCCAGGGCCAAGGTAGACTCCAAAGATCTTTTTACCTTCAAGTTGGTCTCACCATCTAAATTCATTGTCTCCACATAGCATATCCCATCCTCATAACTTGATGACAAGAGAAGCATATCAGCTGGAAAAAACTTATCCTTTTCTACTTTTACTACATCCCCAACCATAATGTTCTGCCATGACCTGTGTCCAAAAACACCATCGCCTTTATGGTGATTAACTTTTCGGCGGTTAACTTTAACATCCTGAACGAACCTCCGCGAATCTTCCAATGCTTCCTTTGCCATACTAAGCCCAACAACAAATGCCAAAGGGGCAATCATACTGAGTGCACTAAAAGGTGAAATAGAAGAGGTTGAGAGGCATGCAGCCAAAAGAAAGTAAATATTAGCAACTCTACGAAACTGTTCAAAAAGTGCCTTAGGAAAAAATGTAAGCACATTATATTTGGTCGTGGAAATATCATTCTTGCAGTAATAAAAAGGTCTCTTCTCATGGAGGTGAGACTGGTTGCAGTGCACCGTTCGCGAGAACCCAGGACCTTGAAGTGGATGAGGACCCTCTTCAGTGGTAGGAGGCCGAAGACAACCAAATGTGTAAAAATGGCTCCGTCGAAGCCTCGCCCTTATCCTCCCTTTTGCCATTTAGCCGCAATTCAGCTCAAAGTATAATTCTATTCAACACATAACCACCAAGAACAAAACCCAAAAATAACCTAGCTAACAACTAGAGGGAACCATCAAACTGCCCCTCGTCCCCGATTTGTTCTTCTAAAACCTAACAACATATACAAATTAAGAAAATCATTAGCTTCATCACATAACCACCACCATGATAATTTGATTCATACTACTAAATCAGCAAATAACTTAAACTCAAGAAATTCAATTCATCCATGAATGCTGAACAAAATCAAACTGTAATAAATAAAAAGAAGGAACCTCTCTATTCAAACTTACATTCAAATTTCAAATTCCTAAAACACCCTAACATCATAAAATTTCAAAAATAACCAGAAACATAAAATCAGAATCAAAATCATAATCATAATTAGAATTGTAATCATATTCGAATCGAGAAGCTATAACAGCTCGTGCAAATGCACAATGCCTTTTAATTCTATTTTTGTTCATTCAAAATCCCTAAAAAAAAACAGATTAACAATGATCCGTCTAAATGCGTACAAATTAACAATGCAAAGGAAAATTCATCGTAACCAAATCCACCAAATTGAAAGCATTAAAGATGAAAAAAAAACAGAGGGAGAAGAAAGAAAAACGCACCAAACGGGAGGGACACCGTTGAGGTTGAGGAATGAACGTAACAATGCAGAACAAAAACAGGAAGAAGAAGAAGATGAAGATGAAGAATTGAAGATGAAGAAGAGAAAGAACAGTGTAACGTTACGCGTGTTTGAGAGGTTGTAGATCAAAGAAAGAGACAAAATGCAAACACAGAAAGAGAAAGAGAGAGAAATAAAATTAGTTAATTAATTAATTAGATAACGAAATGAATAAAGAAATTAAAAAAAAAAAAATGTTAGTGTTAGCTTTGTGTTGTGAGCAAAATCGGAGTTATTTTCGCTTCTGTTTAATGTTAGCTTTTTTTGGTTTAAGTTTGTAGTAATTTATAATTTGTGGTAATGACCTGGAAAAGGAAGAGTATGGAGCCCACGTTGTCCTACGTGGCGGTTTGGGAAGTGAGAGACAGGTAGGATGGGATAGTGTTGTTGGGGGAGGATTCAAATTGACAGGTAATTTTGTTTTATTTGGTTTGTTTCTTCATTCATGGCGGGACCTATGATTGCACTTAAGGTCAAAACTAAGAATGAATTATCTTAATTAAAATTCTATCTTTTAAAATTTTAATATTATCTTAACCATCAAATAAATAAGAGAGAGTAAGTAGAATATTAAGTTCAATAAATTAAAATACTATAATAATTAAGAAAAATAAAAAATTTTAATGGATAAAATATATTCCTGTAAAAAATTATTTTGAAATCCTTATAGAAATTTTGGTGTAACTTCACGTGATTAAAATGTTTAAAGTATTCATTGCTTATAAGATCCAAGATGAAAGGTTAAGTAGCAAAACAAAGGTAGCAGGCGTGAAAAATATGTAGTCCTGTATTCTTCTTGAAGTAGGTAATTTCACCTTCAAAAACATTATCAATTGCTCAAATTAATTAGCCAATTTAAGTTTAAATCGTTCTCATTATATACAAGGAAAACACGTCATTTTCATGTATTCAAATACATTCTAACTCTCACATCACTTCTCATTCTCTCATTAACTTAAACATTGAAGTGCTAACCTTGCATATCAGACCTATGTGAAGTCTTCAATTCTAGAAAGCGACAACTCACGACAATGGTCATACTCAGTGGGATCACTCAGAGAAAAACGTAACATTGTAGGAGTATATTGACCCCTACACTAAAGTGGTTGTAGATGTGGGTGGCACAACTGATGGGTTGAAATGAGGGATATTTGAAAGGGGGTTAAGACCGAACTACATATTCCGGGAGAAGCCTATAGCTTAAAATATTTATTGAGTTGGGCACAACCTTACATCAACTATGAAGAAAAACTCTTGGCCGAGTGAAAAGGCCGAGGAATGGGGAATTCCAAGCCTAATCGAACACCAGAAAGAGACAATGGTTGTCATAGAGAATAAAGAGAATACAAACCTCAATCTAAATTCAACGCTTACTCTCCATTAAATACGTTGATGGATAAAATTTTGAACGAGTGTTCAAATATTGAGTTCAAGGAAACCGAGATCAGGAATCTCTACCTAGTCAAGGAATCGTCCTGAGCAAACAAATATAAGCACCACCATTTCCATAAGAGTCACGACCATAATATGAATTAGTGTGTCCATCTGAAAGATGCAATCGAAATAGTGATCAAGAAGGAGTGGTTGATTGAATACACCTCAAATAATAAGAGAGTCAGGGAAGCTTGGAATATTGGCCAAAGAAGAACCTACTAGGATTGATCAAAACTATTTCCACATTCCAATCACGTATTTTTATATTGATCACCAATAGGTCATGTTCATGAGGAATCAAGCTTTCTACGTCTCTGTAAGAAAAGCTGATATTTGGTTATATGTTCGCCCCTTCCAAGGTTGGAGTGTTTGCAATGTGCATTATCTGTTAGACATATTTTTTTCTGAGATAAACTGAATTTCCTGACTCATGCGAATTCGTCAACAACTGTGTCAAAGGTATGGTGTGTTTTGTCGGGCTCGTGACCATATTTCATGCTTCGACCTTTTCTAGGTTGAGGAGTTATTCCTCTAGCCTCTTTTTGCGTTGAAGACCTCTTGTCCGTGCTCTATGTTCCTTCTTGCACATACTTTTATATACGAACTCTTTGGATCATTCTTTCTATCTCCTATTTCAAATGATGGCAATCGTCAATATGGTGGCCCCTTGTTATGTGGTATTTAAATCATGTGTCGAAGTTGTTTCCCATAATGTCTTATTTCAGCAAATATGGCTTCAGTATGGCCTTCGTATGGTAGACATCTTGAAGAATTTGCTCTCTCCTAGTGTTTAAAATAGTGAAGCATTTCAAGGGCTTATGAGCTGCCTTAAAGGCCGCTTTATCACGAAGCAATATCACATTCTGGTTCCTTCTTTGCCCGTTAGCCTCTGATTTTCCAACTCCTTGTTCTTTTGCATCAATTGTTATGCTCTCGACGTTGTTTCTCTTCCCATTTTAAATGGCATTCTACATTAGCCATGATCTTATCAATCGAGGATGTTGTCTTCTGCGCCAAAGAGTCATTAAAGTGTCATACTTTAAGGCCATTCTAGAAAGCTCCTACAAACATCTCCTGGTTGGAATGCATGACCATGATGGTTTCATCGTGAAGCAAGCCAAGTATTTCCCTAACGACTTAAAGTATCCTTGGTGAATATGAAAGAGGCTAGTGGTGGATACCTTTCTATGCTTGCTGGATGAAAATATGGTGTATCATTTTCCTTGTCAAGTTTTAGTAGTTGGCGATGTAGAGCCTAAAGAGGCTCATGTACCAACATAGGTTTGTCTCTTCAACATGCATTCTATCCATTTGCATTTAAGGGATTTAGTATCTCTAATGATGACCATCTGCGTATTAATAAAAATAATGCATTCTTAAGGATAACTCTTGTTGTCAAACATCACCAGGGAGGGCGACTTGAAGTTATCTAGGAATTGCGCGTCATAGATCTCTAGTGACAAGGGTTAGGGACTTATTAGATCCTCCTGATCGTTGACTGTAGGCTACATCTGTTGCTACTGTAGGTCCTGCATGTTACCCTGCAACGTCTCATTCGGATGACATAATCCATCCATAGTAGTCAACATTTTTGCTACGACGACTTGATCATTGTTATGATGATGATTGTTGCTATTTGCGACAATCCTTATCATCATGAGACAAAGTTGACCTGTTGTTGGAATGGAAGTGTGTGGCCAGAGTTAGTTTTATCGGACCCTAAAGTGAGCGCCTAATGTACACGTTGGGTACACTAATTGAGAACCCTATTGATGCTAAGTTAGTAAGAGTCGTACACAAACTTATTAATGAACATTATGGATGATATCTCTTATTGCGTTCTTATCCTTTTATAGCGATCTTGACCCCTCTTTTTGGAAGGCCCAATTAATACCATTTAATGTGATTGACAAGGTCTTTAATGTTGATTAAGAACCAGCTTTTATGGAAGGGATCCTTGTATACGATACCAATTATTAGTCATAATTATGTATCTCAGTTACTTCGGAGAAATATTGGCCCATATAAGAACCAAGTTGGTACCTCTTATCCGACCCATTAATATGCCAATACCATTTTGTGCAACCCGACGAGCTTGTGCCTCGTACTTGTCTCCTCACATTTGGGAGGGCTTGTGTTACATCCACAACTACATAGTTTGGCCCTATAATAAAAGGGTCGGATCTAACTCATAGTAAATGTTTAGGATATAGGAAACTCGAAATGTACATAATCCTCCAAGCATGAGTCTTTTGGGGGTGAGATGTTTTAGGCAAAGGTCATGGTCTTATCTCTGTAAGACTCGAGATGTACACAGTCTTTTGAGATACACGTGTGAGTTGTAAGTCTCGTATTACTTAGAAAAGTGAAGGTTGGACACTTTATAAGTGAAATGACCCATATATCCAATGACTTAAGGTTTTGGGTGAATATGTGTTGCCTCTCTCCCTTGTTTGGGTGGTTCTTTGACCCAATGTGAATGTTTTCCCTCACGGTGACCCATCAGTGATATCGAAGTTGATGGTTCTAGTAAGAGACCAACTCATTGTATCAAAAGTCTTCATGATATTGTGGTGGTCAAACGACATGTCTCGTTGAAGTGCCTCTGATATGGTAATGGTGTCAACTATAATACAAATTTCTATAGGTGAAATAAATTATGCTTGAAGAGGAGTACAATGGATGAACTCACACTTGATGGGAAGATTGTTGAGATACAAATGTGAGTTGTAAGTCCCACATTACTTGAATAATTGAAGGTTGAACAATTTTTAAGTGAGAGCACCCATATACTCAATACCTTAAGGTTTGGGGTGAATATATGACGTCTCTCTTACTTGTTTAGGTGATTCATTAACCCAATATAAATGCTTTCACTCATGATGACCCATCATAATCCGTGAAGCATGAGGTTCGTAGGGGTGAGATACTTTATGCAAAGGTCTATGACACGTCTCTAGAAAACCCATCATGCACACCTTATTTGTAATATATTAAGAAAACTTTTTGGTTTTTTTAAGATAAAAATTTGTGGTGGATGAAGTGTTTAAGTTAGGATGAGAGGTTGATGGGGCAAGTTGAACATGCTATTCATTTAGGAGGAGGAACATGTGTTGGAGTGCTATTCTCTTTTAGCTAATATTTTTTGGGAAATGCTAACAAGTGTCTTTGGTCTTTGGGGTACTTTTTAAGTGATTAAAGTAGTAAGTTTTTTTAAAATGCGTACATTTAATGCTTTAAAAATACATTAAAAATTAAAATCATGATTTTTATAAAAAATATTTTCTTTATTTAGTATGTTTAAAGAGTACCCTGAGAGCATTCGTTAGCAAGACCCTATATTTTATTTTTTTTATAAGTTGATATTGCTAATGCGCGAGTATAGATTTAAAGGGACCTTCACATTCTAACTATAGTGAATCATATAACTTTTTAAGGAATTAATTAATTAACTAAATTCACTCATCGTTTATTCTTTCACTCCAGAGCAGCACTTCAGTTCAGTGTTCAACAACAGTGCATCATTTCTATTTCTCAAATCGCCACTCCAATGGCGAAGTTCGCAAATTGCTCAAAGCATCCATTTCAGTTAGCAGCAATGCTTTCTCCAAATGGAACCATAAATCTCCCGCCACCATCGCCTTGTTCTTCCTTTCTTCCCTTTAAATTCGATCTCCGTTATAGTTTCTTGATAAGTTCCTAGTTCATGTTCTATCAAAAGGTTGGTAATATATTACAACAAAACCCACTTTAGCCAACGACGGTAAACGTGGCCAAAAACAACAGAGCCGTAGCCTGACACCTCATGTTCTATAGAAATAGATATAGGTGCTCTAGAACCGGAGAGTTTCTCGGGTGTACGTGGATAAATTGAGACCACCAAAACTAGTTCGACCTATTGAGTCGAAAAGAGGTGATTTGGATTGCATGACAATCACCATAGTCCATAATGAATCAGAGACGCAGGCTATAGAGATCTGCTCTGATACAAAGTTGAAAGAAACGATAGAATAATAATAGTTCTCAATTGTATATCTTTGTGCAAGAATTTCTCTTAAATAGAGATAGAGATAGAATCATAACTTAATTATTGAGATCCTACATTGATTATATGATTCAAGTTGAAAAGAGGTTATAAAAGCTTATTTATAGTATGTACCTGAAACAAGTATTGTATTGGAAAAATCAGTTACAAGGAGCTACACCAAAGATGTTAAGTGGCCTCGGAGTCAAACTCCAAGCTATTATGGTCTCTTTTTCCTGTCAGTTAGAGGGTTAAGACAAAAAAAATCGACAAAAATATTTTTTCATAGTAATAAAAGAAAAAACAGATATAACCTTTTAGCCTTGTTTATTTATTTTCCTTTTCTTTCAACAGAGAGACAAATCTTCCACTGATGATGAATCTCACCCTTCTATATCTCCAACACGATTAAATTTAAGGAACAAGTTGAAGACAGATGAGGTTTTTTCAATTATTTTTTATTATTTCCTTAATGATATGAAACAACCTTCATTCTTATTGTTCATTCTTATTGCAAACAACTTTGTTCTTATACTTGTCTATTGTTTTTATCAGGAAAATAAGAATCTGCAACAATCGCCACCTTCATTAGTGAAGAATCTATATATTTCAACTGATTCGTTTACTAATTTGTTACAACTACAAGAGGCTCCCAACAAATTAAATCCAAACTCCTCAATGGCTGCTGAGAGTTCTTCAAGTAAGCCTTCTTCTTCAAAGGGTCCAGTAAGAAGAATTGAAGAGGACTCTTCAAAATTAAAGAAATGCAGTACTTTGAAATGTTCTCCTGTTGATTATTCTGAATATAAGAGAGTCCTTGAAGAAGACCCTCGGGCAATCTTGGAGAAACTCTTATCGGATGAACTTGATCGTTCTTCACAGGCTTCTCACTCTACAACACAAGCAGAAGCTACTGAAACTAGGAAAGAGTCAATTGAGACGCTGCTCGATGAATTAAGGCAATTGGCTTTTTCGAGGAACTTGTTGAAAAATTTGTCCAATGATGTGACCCTTGAAGAAGAGGTGAAAGCTTTATTAGTTAAACTCAATTTTAGAGCTAATGAGCTTTCTGAGAAACAAAGTTCTGGTATTACTGATTTCACCACAATCTTTAATGAGGCCAAAGTCAATATTGATGAAGGAAAACGGAGCAATGTTACTCTTCAACAACTTAATGCGGACCATAAAGATTCAATATCAAAGCTTCAAGCATCTAAAATCAAGATAAGGAAGTTCGAAGAGACCATCATTGCTGGTGAGGATAAGATTAAGGCCTTGGATGTTGAAATTGAAGATATTAGAGCACAGATTGTTTTGCTGGAGGAAAAAGCACTTAAGGTTCAACAAGAGAAGTTGCAGTTAGAGAATGCCTGGCTGAAATGTAAAGAGAAGAGAAGTGAAATTTTTGATGAAGCTAAAAATGTGGCCTCTAAAACCATACAAACTCGGGAGAAGATTGATAATGTCAAAAAGGAGAAGATGAAGTTGGATTCAAATTATGAGAAGCTTCAAGAACATTATGCCATAATGAGACTATCACCTCCTTTTTAGAATTCACATTATTATGCTTCTTATTTCCTATCTCTTTGAATAATTTATAAAGAATAAACTGCAAGAACAATTTCAAAAATATATTTTTGGTAAGGATATGTATCAATGATTCTGGAAATGGATAAATGACATGTTATTTCAATTTGCCTAGTGGCTGTGTTGTTTTATACAAACATTCCGATGCGGTTTCTACTCTAGGAATCTTAGATATTTTGTCCAAACTATTTCTTTTACTCTAGTGCATGCATGAAATTGAATAAGTTTTATTTTGTTAAACATTATTATACATTTAGTATCCTGCACTCTAAACCGCTCCACCACTTTTTTAAAGTATTCTCCCGTCTCATAAAAAGTATGGCAGTTGTACTTTTTATGTGTCTCAAAATAATTGTCTTTTTATAATACCATACCCTTATTTATTAACTTTTACTTTATTTAACTATTCTATTAACTATAATTAATAAGGATATTTTAGTAAATGATATTAATTTTTATAATTAAAATCAACACATTTAATTATTTTCTTAAGAACTAGGCATCTTATGATATTCATACAATACAAACGATTCTTTTAACTTCACATAGATCTTTCATCTCAAATTCGCCAGTCAAGATCTATTTGAGCTTACCGATTTCTATCTTGCTAGAACTTGCTATAAAAATATTATCAACATACATAAGAGGGGTAGAGAATGACTTTCTCATTCCTCTTCAATATGTATACAGAACTATCATAATTACTTGTTACGAAATCATGTTTAAGAAAAAATTCATCAAACCGACAAAGTTGCTTTGAAATTTATTTCAATCCATACAAAAATTTCTTCAACAAAACTTTCAAGCTGTTCGATGTAGATTGTCTCTTCAAAGTCTCCATGTAAGAAAGTTGTTTTGATATCCATCTATTAAAATTCAAGATTATATTGATTTACAATTTTGTCATAAATATTCTTAGAGAAAAATGGTTTGTATATCTATGTGCTTAACAAGAATAATAAATTTTGATGATGACAAAGGAAATACAGAAAAATGATCATAAGCATCAAGTAAAGAAAAGGATTGAAATGAATCAAAAGTGAAAAGATTCTAATGTTTGGCACAAAAGAATCAAATGTTAAAACCAACATCAAATAAATTGAATAGCATGCCAACTCACATGTAATCACGTGCTTTAGTTACTTTTATTTGTTTTGGATCATTAATTTGTAATATTAAGTGTGAGTAACACTCAAAGTATTAAGGTAATGCAAACACATCGATACATTTTTCTAAGTTTCATTTATTTTCAAAATATTCTTAAAAAAGATTTTAGGCAAAGAGTATTCGATTATGAAGCTTAAATAATTAGTTAGTTAGCGGAAATTCGCTCTCTAATCGATTAAGACATTTGTCTAGTCGATGATGGAGTGAACTCACCAAATAATGGATTAAGATGTTTTCTAATCGATTAAGTCCCATATCTGGAAAATTCTTTTCTAATTTGGTAGCTCATAGTCGATTAGAGTCGCAGTCTAATCAATTCCTCCGCCGCCTTCCGACCCACGAGAGTATACAATGACAACTTCAGGACACTCTTGCGCTTTTTGATAGTTATTAAAACTTTTCAAAAAAAATTTGGAATTTTTTTACTTTTGTTCCTTAAGTAGATTATCGCGAGCCATGCATACTTTTTCGTAGGCTAAAATACTATTATAACTACTCAATGATGCTCTTCTATGGATTCAAAGAGAATAGTTTGTTTCCAAGCTTGTAATTCAATGTAAGCGTGTTAGAGATGGTCATTTTCGAATGTGAGATTGGTCATTGATTGTGAGAGTTGAGAGCGAGAGTGTGTTTAAGTTTAGGGCTGATCCCAATTTTCTAGAGGTCTGGAACAAATAAAATGGACCTCCAATAAAAAGGTTGACTTTTTACTAACCTCCAAAATGAAGAAGAACCTCGGAAACAATATAAAAAAAAAAAGAAATTTTAGTTGTTTCTTAAAAAAAAAAAATTTAATACGAATAAAAGTTTTAACAAAAATTTAATAATGAATAAATTAATTGTATGATAAACTTTTAAATATTTGATGCCAAATGTAATCTTCACATGCATGCTGATACCAAAAAATGATTGTCCTTATTTTACTTTGTTTAAAAATAAGGATCGCCAATATTTTTATAGAATTTTAAATTTTTTGAAACCAATAAAAAAAATAAATTATAAATTAGTCTAATAAGGATTGCCACAACATTTTCGGTTAGTTCTAATTAACGTGCCAAATGTGTGAGTGAAAAATATTTGAAGGACTATTTTTCAAAAAATAAAACAAAATTCTCAATATTTAGCAAGACCATAAACATATTTAATCATTAATTCATTTATTTTTTAAAAATAATAAATATAATATAATAAAATTATGCTACTCACTATTTATTCTTCTCATTTTTTTAATAAAAAGGTTCAAAAAAATCGAATTGAATTTGAAATGCAGCATTCAGTTGAGTCTTCAGCAACAGTGGATCATTTCTATTTCTCAAATCATCACTTCAATGGTGAAGTTCGCAAATTGCTCGAAGCATCCATTTCAGTTACCAGCAATGCTTTCTCCAAATGGAACCATTAATCTCCCACCATCAACGCCTCGTTCTTCCTTCCTTTCTTCCCTTTAATCGCCGTTTTTGGATTCAAAGGTATCAATTTTTTTTCCGTTGTTAGGGATTCAATTACATTTACATTTTCCCATTCGGTACTGATTCTTGCTTCGATTTAACAATGCGGTGAAGCTGGAGTGGAATGATTGCTTCTAGTGTTACCGAGCTTCACAGTCACAACAAAAGATTGTTGAGATTTCCTTTACTTCAAAGAATGGTTACACTTTTTGTAATGATTAAGGCCCAAGTTTTATAGGCCCATTAGGATTAATAGTGATGAGTCATTACTATTTAGAAGGATCTAGATAGTGGTTAATTAATGGATTGTAATGTTATAAATAGATGCCTTGTGAATGTAATAGATAATCAAGAAAATGAATGAAGAAGTTAGTTTTATAGTTGTTAGTATTTTTTAGTAGTATTTCTTTATTTCTCTTAGTTCCAAAGTTATGTTCATAACAGTTTTCTATACTTTTCCCGCGTGGATTGTTGAAATTGACGCTGGATTGTTTTTATTCAAGTTGAAGTTTGTATAAATTGTTCAAAATTCATTGCACGTTAGTTTACTCTATGCGCTTTAGACATTATCTGCTTGAATTATAGAATCCGATATTAATTCTAATTCGTCTAACTGATTCAGAAGAAACAGAAAATTATAGAATGAAGTGAAATTAATTTATTGAAGTTACTCATCTAACTAACTGTTGGTGATTTTAGTATCATCAATGCATTTTGGTAGTAATGTGATTTACTATAGGTCAATGCAATTATGCGTTAAGTTTGAAACGAGTTAGGGTAGTGCGGAGTGCACGCTCGTCGAGCCAAACGCGTAATTGAATATGAATAATAGAAACGAGCATAACGTTTCGTTTGAATAGTTGCACCCGTTCCCAACGGACATAACGATTCGTTTGAATAGTTGCACCCGTTCCAACAGACATAACTGTTTTCCGAAAGGGTGTGTCTGTTCGTTTCTATTATTGGTCTCCTATATAAGAAGTCTTTTGGTCTTGATTTGATATACGAAATTACATACTTCCTCTCTACATTCTGATCTGTTCTCCATTGTCAGAAACAGATCGTTCTTCAAGAATTATTCCCGCAAAGATTTCGTGAACCTAGACAAGAATAGGGTCGAAATACTTTGTTCGGAAAGTGAACAAACACGATTCTTGAAGATATCCAGGATTATCATACCATTATCATACATTGATGTAATATCATCAATGTATATAGCAGGTATATACATAATACACATATTACATCAATGTATGATAATGGTTTCTGAAAACCATCTAAAATAAATTCATATTGGTATTATTTTTTGCAAATGGTTTCTCTATTATTAAAAAATATATTTTAACCTTTGTTTTCATATTGATATATTTCAATTTTTATAATTATAATTGGTGTGTGAACGGACAGTGAACAAGTTTTGGTCAAATATTTATGAAAATAATCTTTTATTGGCATATCTATGATAAAAACTAAATCGAAATAGAAAATTTGAAATTTTAAAGTATGGATTGGTTGAATACTAAAGTAGTCAAATTTATTCATAATTTCAAAATATGCAATTGAGTTTTGATTTGGATTCTATGTGAACAACATGTTTTGTTTAATGATATTTATTATTATAAGGTGTAAAATGATCATCTGAAATGGATCATGACTTGTATAGAATTTTGGATTTGGAGTCTAATATAACTATTAAATTTGGAGATGTGAAATTTTGAGAATCTTATCGCGGAGGATAAGGAATTTGTGATTCACACAAATAAGGAACCTTGTGAGGAGGTTTCTCCAAGGGTTGTTGAAAACAAAAATCGAAAGTTCGTCAATGATTGTTTGTGATTAATTTGTGACTACAATTTTGATAGAGAAATGTACTAATATTTCTTTACGAGGCTTGTTATGATAAGGCATATAAAGATCAAAATTCATTGGATGCAAATGGATGTTTAGAAGAAAGTGTCATAGTGATGGTACATTAAACATCTACAAGGATTGATTAGTAACCAAAGGCTTCAGACAAAAAGAAGGGATTGATTATTTCGATACCTATGCTCCAGTTGCCCGTATCACTACTATTAGATTGTTGATTGCCTTGGCGGCTATTCATAATCTAGTGATTCATCAAATTCGTGTCAAAACAGCATTTCTGAATGGTGATTTGGAAGAAGAAGTGTATATGAAGCAACCTGAAGGTTTTGTAATGCCTGGTAATGAGCATAAAGTGTGTAAGCTAGTTAAGTCGTTGTATGGGCTGAAACAAGCTCCGAAGTAGTGGCATCAAAAGTTTGATGAGGTTGTTTTGTCTAATGGTTTCATTCTAAACCAAGCTGACAAATGTGTATATAGCAAATTCGATACACCCGGTAAAGGAGTTTTCATTTGTCTATATGTTGATGATATGTTGATCTTTGGCACCGACCAAAATCAAGTTGATAAAACAAAGAATTTCTTGTCATCAAAGTTCTCCATGAAGGATATGGGAGAAGCAGACGTTGTTCTTGGTATTAAGATTAAACGGGAGAATAAGGGGATTGTAATTACGCAATCTCATTACATTGAGAAAATACTCAAGAAGTTCAATTATGAAAATTGTTCTCCAGTAAGTACTCCCATGGATCCGGGAGAAAAGCTTATGCCAAATACAGGTAAACCTGTGGATTAACTCGAATACTCAAGAGCTATAGGCTCTTTGATGTATGCTATGATTAGCACTAGACCGGATATTGCTTATGCGGTTGGAAAGTTGAGCAGATTTACTAGTAATCCTAGTAGACATCATTGGCATGCGATAACTAGGGTATTCAAGTACTTGAAGGGTACTATGAATTATGGATTGTCATATATGGGATTTCCTTCGGTGTTAGAGGGTTATTCGGATGCTAGTTGGATAAATAATGTTGAAGATTCATCCTCTACAAGTGGATGGGTGTTCTTGCTTGGGGGAGGTGTCATCTCATGGGCTTCCAAGAAGCAAACATGTATAACTAGTTCCACAGTGGAATTTGAGTTTGTAGCATTAGCTGCTGCTGGTAAAGAAGCAGAATGGCTAAGGAACTTGGTATATGAGATTCCGATATGGCCTAAACCGATATCACCAATTTCTATCCGTTGTGATAGTAGTGCCACATTGGCTAAAGCATATAGTCAAATATACAATGGAAAGTCTAGACATTTGGGTATTAGGCATAGTATGATTAGGGAATTAATCATGAATGGAGTGATATCTATTGAGTTTGTTCGGTCGCAACAAAACTTAGCTGACCACTTGACGAAGGGGTTAGCAAGAGACTTAGTGAAGAAGTTGGTAATTGGGATGAGATTAAAGTCCATTTAAATCTATTAGTTATGGTATACCCAATTCCCTTCTAATACAACGTTAGAAGCAGAATTCAATGTGGAAAGATCATAGTTAAAGATTGGAGCAATTGTGTTTATCTTCCCAAGGTATGTGCTCAGACCTGCAAGTGATGGCTAGGTTGAAGTATATCTTCTTAATGGTTCTTTTGAAAAATTGCAAATGCAGGTGCAAGATTAAAAGGATCACCTATGTGAGCATGAAGTTTTGCCGCTTCAAGAAGCTTGGACTTGGCTTCCTATATGCTTATTAATGGATAAGGACACATGGCTTGTAAAGTGTCAAGTATGAATAGTAGAGTATTGTAAGAAACATATGTGTACTATATCTTTAGATATTCAAATGGATTGACGGGTTCAATCATTATGACACCCCGATTTTCGAATATTTGGAATGTGTATTTGTACTAAGATGAAAATTCAATTGTAAGACATTTTCTTCTATGCATTTGTTTGATCGTTATACCTGTAAAGTAAATCAAGGATTATACTAAAATGGGGGGAGTTTGTTGGTGATTTTAGTATCATCAATGCATTTTGGTAGTAATGTGATTTACTATAGGCCAATGCAATTATGCGTTAAGTTTGAAACGAGTTAGGGTAGTGCGGAGTGCACGCTCGTCGAGCCAAACGCGTAATTGAATATGAATAATAGAAACGGGCATAACGTTTCGTTTGAATAGTTGCACCCGTTCCCAACGGACATAACGATTCGTTTGAATAGTTGCACCCGTTCCAACAGACATAACTGTTTTCCGAAAGGGTGTGTCTGTTCGTTTCTATTATTGGTCTCCTATATAAGGAGTCTTTTGGTCTTGATTTGATATACGAAATTACATACTTCCTCTCTACATTCTGATCTGTTCTCCATTGTCAGAAACAGATCGTTCTTCAAGAATTATTCCCGCAAAGATTTCGTGAACCTAGACAAGAATAGGGTCGAAATACTTTGTTCGGAAAGTGAACAAACACGATTCTTGAAGATATCCAGGATTATCATACCATTTATCTAACACTAACTAACTAACTAACTGCAAGTGATCGTTAAGGCATCCTGAGTGTTTGGAATCTCTTCCAACCTCGAGTCCGAGACACTATTTTCTGAAGTATTGTTTGCTTGTTCACTTTCTCGTGAGTCGTCGATTTGTCATTAAGAGTTGTCTATATTATTTGAGGGAAACAATTGTCTATAACTTACCTTTGGCCTCATTTTCAACTTCTAGTACTGTGAAACCTTTTTTTATTTATAGGAATAGTATGCTTTTTGAAGTATGCAGAACACTTGCAAGAAACCAATAATGCACAATGAGTTTGTGGCTTTGGCTCATGATATTTTCCTTTTTAATTCCTCTTGATTTGGAAGGTATGCCAAACTTATTCAAATTTCTTTAATTGGAACAAGGTGTAGATATGCAATTGTGATGGTGCATCTTTTGCTAGTCTCCTAGAAAATGAGGTAAGAGTTAGTTTATCTTTGCAATTTTGTAATTTTAGGACTATATTTATTGTTTGGTCTCGTTGATTGGTGATTGTTTGTGTGCTGGCTGTATATCAAGATAAGAAATGTTTCCCTTTGGCTTTATTTTGATTTAAGATTTTATTTCCAGAACATACTACTATATATACTGCAGAAGGAAGTTGGTTGTTTTTCATATGCTAAGATCATATGGGAAGCTATTATGAATGAAATCTTATCAATTGGCATGTCTGAACTCTGAAGTAAAATAGGTTATTCTTCCACTGTAATAATACCGTTGCTGTGTGCATTGCAAACTTTCTACTTGCTGCAAAAAAGTTAGTTCGTTTGACCTTGACTTGCAAGCTTGTATTTTTTAGCTTAAAGTGTTTATAATGTGTTATATTGACTCACATTAATTACCTAGAGAGTTATTAACATTAAAATTTCCTACAAATCTTCTTGCAAAATTTTTATGGGGATATAATATTTACTTGCAGAATTCAAAACTTGCAGGATAATTAATCTACAGGAAACTGTTCAAAATATAGTCAGCTGCAGTCTGCAGATGCATCTTTGCAGTGATTCTTTGGTCTTTAACTGCATATAGATTGAATGTGAATGAATCTATGCATAACATCCTCCCGCATGCATCTACGGCGTGGTGGGATTGGAAACATGCTAATTAGCTTCATCAACACAGATACCTCCAACAGGTTTTGTTAAATTTAATGCACATGCAGACTTTTCAAATGAGTTTGATATTACTAGGATAGACATCGACTTTATAGGGGGCTAGGGAGAGTTTAGCTCAGTCTGTTCATCTGGGTCCTTCCTTGAAGACCAGTGAAGGTGACAGAATGCCAATCTACTTATATGATCTTTAAGTGTTTATTCATTAACCATAATTTGGGTTCAAATGGAGTACATTTGAAAGTAAACAATGTGTTTAAAGTCCTGGTTAATTGTGTTCGGTTGATGGTTAATGAAGTATAATACTTTGTTATTTTATTAACCACCAAATGAACCGCACAATCACACATTTAAACCACAATAACTATGTTAAATTTGTGTCAAAAATAATTTCTCTTTATTTGTTATTGAAAAATAATAGGATGACGCAATATTTGGTTATACTAAGAGCGAAAAGATTTAGAAGACTTTTGCTTACAAATAATACTCTATTTTAAATTATGTGACGGTTCAGCTATTTTACATGAATTAGAGAGTGTAGTTTACTTTATATGAGAATTCTAAATTATAGGATAATTTACAAAATTATTTTTCATTAATAAAAAAATTAAAAATTTAAAGAAAAGAGAATAAAAAGTAGGAGGTGGTATAATGAAAAGATAAATATAAATGTTTTACTAAAATTAAGAAAATTTTTAAATTTGGGTCAAATATTTTTTATGAATCAAGTAATTTGGAATGAAGGTAGTAATATAAAAGTTTTATGCAGATAGTTTATAAATTGAGTAGATTACCAAATTTATCATTCACTCCTATAAAATGTATAAAAAAAATATTTTAAATAGCTTTTCTTAAAAATTACTTTTACAAAATATTTTTTCCAATAAATATACAATTTTTATTATGTTAAAGTGTTTTACAATAAATATTCAAGTCGCTAAATTTTAAAATTATCATAAAAGAGTTAGAAATAATTTCAATTATTTTAAAGTAATTTTTCATAAAAATTAATTTTAGAAATATTAAGATAAAATTATTTTTAAAAGTATAACAAATACCAACAATTTTTATTATATCATTTTGACAATTTACATTATTAAAAAAATATAATTAATTTTATATTAAAACAAAGAGATTATAAATTTTTTTACAAAATTATTATAAATTATTATTTATTAATGATAAAAAAGAAGTTAAAGAATAGAAGAAATAATCCTTAATATATTAAAACAAAATACAAGTTTGCCTCCCAATCCTTAATAAGTTTTCCTCCTAACTTCTTATTAAATCTATAGTTGTATTTAATTATTCAAATCTTTTTATTTTTTTATACAACTCTTTTCAAATTACCAATTCCAAAAATTTCAATTCCACAAATTAATTGTTATTTTTATATTCATAACATATAAAATATATTTTATTTTTATTTTTATAATTAAATAAATACAATATCTCTTTTTAACTTATCCTATGCATCGCACATGTAAAAGTACTAGTTAATAATTAAGAGCATAATATCGTGACTTATAATTTAAGTTTTGATTTTGGAAACATAACATAATAAGAGAGAAGAAAGGAGATAGTGTTAGTAAATTAAATTTTGAAAAGTTGAAATTTGAAATATTCATAACACTATTAGAGACTATTTTAGTAGTAGTTTAGTAATTTAAAATTTCATAAGTTGTCCACGGTTCTTACTCCCAAGACAGAAACATGGGAGGGAATCTATGTTAAAAGTAACACTACTTTTTGCGAAGTTTAGCGGGAAAGGTGGTGAAGGGACCTACACAGACATTTTCCAATTTTGTATTCCATTTTTTAATCTTTGATTTTTTCGAGTACCTTGTCTAAACTCCTATTAGTTTAAATATTTAATTAAATTATTATTAGTTAACACCGACGAGCCTCAAGTTGTCGTCATGTTTATTGGTAAAAGATGCAGACTAGTAGGGATCCTCTCCATCTAGTTGGGTGGTGGTTAATACTCCAGATCGTCGTGACCCATTCTCTCATATCTACGACGCAGTCAACACCTCAGCAAAAGCGTTGACAAATGAGTGAAAAAAGAGTAATCATGGAGAGAGAAAAAATAGCCTCTTTCGTGGACCTTTCTTCCCACCTTTTAATAGACTTAAAATGAAGATTTCTTTGTTATCCCTTGCAAAAATATGGGTAGAGTAGAGCTACTTTACGATGGGTAAAGATTTTATACTGTAAAAAATTGTAGGACCCACCCCTCAGGTTTGTATTCCCCCATAAAAGAAAGGGGCTACTGTTTTATTTATTTCAAGTGAGTTTTTCTATAACAGATCTAAGCAACCAGACTCCTTTTCTGTTTCTGTTATCATCTGTATTAACTCCTCCACTCTCTTCTCTTCCCTTTCTTGGTTTACACCAAACAGAAGCTAAAAAAAGAAAAAGTGGTGATAACTAATTGATTATCTGAAATATATATGCCTACTTCTCACAAAGAGTACGATGTATTCATTAGCTTTAGGGGAGAGGACACTCGTAAAAACTTCACTGCCCAGCTTCATCAAGCTCTTACAGATAACAATATCAACACATACATTGATTATATTCTTAAAAAAGGAGATGAGGTTGGACCTTCTCTTGCCAAAGCAATCAAGGACTCACATATCTCTCTTGTAGTTTTCTCAGAAAACTATGCAACCTCAAAGTGGTGCTTGGATGAACTCCTCCATATACTCCAATGCAGAGAACTTCATGGACAGGTAGTTATACCCGTGTTCTGTGATGTAGATCCATCACATGTACGTTATCAGAAAGAGAGTTATCAGAAAGCATTTGCAAAATACATGAGAGAACTAGCCAGCAGTAAATCTCATCTTGACAAAGTGTTGGAGTGGAAAGATGCTCTCACTTCGGCTGCCAATATATCTGGATGGGACTCTCGCAAATATAGGTAAGTACTACCTCGGTCCTTAATTATAAGACTTGAGTTTTTTTCTTGTTACTTTTTAAAAAAACTATCTTCCTCTTAATCATGGTTACTTCTAAAATGGTCAAGTACCGATACCGGATAAGCATACGTACTGGGTATACTTACCGTATTCGTGATGCTTTATTTTTTTTTCCATTATTCGATTTCGAATGTAATTTGTAGTTTTCTCAAATATCTGTACAGTTAGTATGTTTATGTATTTTAATTTCTTGTTATTGTATCTTAATATTATTTTTGATATTTTAAAACTTTTATAGTAATGTTTTGTTGTTAACATAACGATTTAGTTCTCTATTCATACATTTTATAGAAAACCTTTATTTTTTATTAAGGTGCTCGTACCTTTTTTTTTAAATGACGTATCTTGTACCGATACCACTCCCCGTATTGGATACCGTACGCGTACATATGCATCATAGCTCTGTTCACATGTACATTAAATACTTTTTAAAATATATGCTCCTAATTATATTACAAATTTTTCTACTATCTACATTAAATACTCTTACACAAATATTAAATAATACTCGGTCTTAAGAATAAACTTGTAAAATTATAAAAATAGTCAACAAAATTAATACTACAACCAATTTTCTTAATTCTTGTGATTTACTTTAGAGAGTCTTATATTAGAGACGAAGGTAGTACAATTTAATTTAATTTAATTCCTCTACACTCTTATTCAATCTTATGTTGTACTATATATTTGTAATTAACTTTTCAAATTAAAGGTAGTTATATTAATGCTGAATTTTTGATGAAAATATAATATGATGATTCTGGGTGTCCAATTGAATCATTCATCAACACAAATGCTCGCATTTAGGGGGCTGATCCTGTTTTCAAATAAAATTTCAGAAATTGGCCAAACTAAAGTTTTCCTTTAAGTTTAATTTGTTTTTAGTTTTTATCTTTCAGGGATTATTCTCAAGTCATCCATGAAGTTGTGGCAGATGTTAAGCAGAAGTTGTCTCTCATGTTTCCTAATGAACTGAAAAACCTTGTTAAAGTTGATGAAAAGGATGCACATATTGAATTATTACTGAAAACAATACCAAGAATCGGAATTTGGGGCATGAGCGGAATAGGAAAGACAACCATGGCTAAACAGATGTTTGCCAAGAACTTTGCCCATTATGATAATGTATGTTTCTTGGAAAATGTAAGCGAAGAATCAGAAAAGTTTGGACAAATGTATGTTCGTAATAAGCTTCTTAGTGAGCTACTGAAGCGAGAAATTACTGCATCTAACGTTCATGGACAACACACATTCATTAAGAGGAGGCTCAGTGGTAAAAAAAGTTTTATTGTACTTGATGATGTTGATAATGCTACACAATTAGATGATTTGTGTGGAGTACTTGATGGCCTTGGAGATTACAGTAGAGTCATCATCACAACGAGAAACAAAGATATTCTTAGCGGAAGAGTAGACGAGATATATGAGGTCACACCATGGGAGCTTAAAGACTCTCTAAAGCTTTTTAGCTTAGGAGCCTTCCGGCAAAGCTATCCCAGAGAGGGTTACGAGCGTGTCTCGGAAAGGGCAGTTAAATATGCAGGTGGTGTTCCATTAGCTTTAAAAGTTTTGGGTTCACATTTTAAATCAAAAAAACCAAAGTCTTGGGTGTCTGAGTTGAATGATTATGAGAATAAAGGAGAAACCTTCCCCGGTATTCAAAAAGTGCTAGAGCTAAGTTATAATGGATTATCATGGCGAGAGAAGGAGATGTTTCTAGACATTGCATTCTTTTTCAAAGATGAAAACAAAGACTTGGTCACAAGGATACTAAATACCTGTGATTTCAATGCAACTAATGGAGTAGAAGTCTTAGAAAATAAAGCTCTTATATCCATTTCAAACAGTGATACGATACAGATTCATGGCTTACTACAAAAGATGGCATTTGATATAGCTCGACAAGAAGATAATGATCGAGGAAAGCGTCGCCGATTGAAAGATGCTAAAGACATTTGCGATGTACTTAGAAATAACAAGGTATGGGGTGTTAAGTGTTAACATTTTCTAAATATAAAGTTATAGTTGATTTGCTTTGCTAATGTAGTGACTTCTTTGAATTTGTTAGGGCATTGATGCAGTTGAAGGAATAATATTAGATTTGTCTCAAAAGCTAGATTTAGAAGTTCAAGCTGACACATTCAACTTGATGACTGAATTGAGATTTCTTAAATTCCACGTCCCCAAAGGTAAGAAGAAATTGGGCACGGTGCATCTTCCTGAAAATTTTAAGCTATATTTTGAAAAATTGGCATACCTTGAATGGAATGGGTATCCCTTGAAGTCTCTCCCTGAACCTGTTCGCGCTGAGCAGCTGATTCAGATTTGTTTGCCGCACAGCAACATTGAACATCTCTGGTTCAAGAAACAGGTGTGTGTACTTGTATACTAATTCATTTTGGTTTATGGGGCTCTCTCTTGTTTTTATTCATTTGTTTGCTTCCTTTGTATGATGTGAAAACGAATGGATGCTTGAAAGACCAATGTAAATTAAATTTGAGAATATTAATAGGATTTGAAGTGTCGTTTTGAATTATTACAGGAACTTGTGAATTTAGAGGCAATCGACCTAAGTGGGTGCAAAAAGTTGAAGAACCTCCCTGATTTGTCTAGGGCGCCAAAACTCAAACAGTTGCGCCTTTCTGGTTGTGAAGAATTACTTGAAGTTCAGGCTTCTGCTTTTTCTAAGGACACACTTGTTACTTTGCTACTGGATGGGTGCAAAAAATTGTCAAGTCTTATGGGTGAGAAGCATTTAAAATCTCTAGCGAACTTCAGTGTCAAAGGTTGCTACAGTCTGAAGGAATTTTCGTTGTCTTCGGATGCACTAAGAAGGTTGGATTTGAGCAATACAGGAATCAAAATATTGCACCCATCAATTGGTGATATGAGCAATCTTTATTCGTTGAATCTAGAAGGTTTAAATCTGACAAGTCTACCGATTGAATTGTCTTACTTGGCACTTACTGAACTTCGGGTTTCTAAGTGCAGTGTAGTAACTAAATCAAAGTTAAAAGCCCTATTTGATGGTCTGAGCTCATTAACATTACTACACTTGAAAGACTGTTGTAACTTGTTTGAACTCCCTGCAAACATTAGCTCCTTATCATCATTGCAAGAATTAAGACTAGATGGAAGCAATATGAAGGAGTTGCCTGCTAGCATCAAATACCTCTTAGAGCTAGAAGTTCAGTCTTTAAACAATTGCAGTAAGCTTCAAGGTCTGCCAGAATTGCCTTTAAGCATCAAAGAGCTTCAGGCTGACAACTGCTTGTCGTTAACGACGGTATCCACTTTGAAGACTTTTTCAGTAAACATGATTGGACAGAACAAATACATTTCTTTTCAGAATAGTATTAAGATGGAATTGGATGGACCCTCCCTTGCCTGCATGACAGAAGATGCCATGTTAACAATGAAAAGTGCTGCCTTTCACAATGTATTAGTGAGAAAGTACAGATTCCAAACCCACAGCTACAATTATAACAGCGCCGAGGTATGTCTGCCAGTAGACAAAATTCCAAGTCAGTTTAAACAAAGATCCTCCACATATGCCTCCTTAACTGTCGACATTCGCAATTGGGTGGGCTTCATTTTAGCAGTCGTTGTTACTCCATCTAGCATAACAGATGAGCATGAATACTTTGTTGGAATCTTATGTCAATGCTATTCGGAAGATGGAAGGACGGAGGTGGGAAATAAGTCTAAGTGGAAGCCTAAACTGGTTACAGATTTGAAAATGGATCACATTTTTGTCTGGTATGATCCATTCCTTTGTGATACCATACTCAGAAGGCATGAAAGAAAGGTTTCTTTTAAATTCTGTATTACAACTTATACAACTAGTGGCAGAGAACTTGGTGACCTTTTAAAAATCAAAGAGTGTGGGGTTTGTCCAATTTACTACTCAGAAAGTCAGAAGGTTTTAGGCACCAGCAATTTAGACAAGGACTTGGAAAAAGAGTTGTATCAGGAAATTGAACTTGAGAGATCAGTTGAAGGCTATGATGAGGGAGAAGGCATTGACATTGAATCAAATGACAAGGAAGGAATGAGCCTACAGATCCAAGAGTTGGACTGTTTAATCGGTATGAAACCTTTTCAATTCTCTCACAAATGTTGTATGTTAAGTTTCTTTTGATGTTTTTATTTTACAAGCTCACAGTTTCTTTTTCTTTGATTAGATAGTCAATTTTTCTGTCAAACTCACCGTTTCTTTTTCTAGTCTCTAAAGATACTCTGGTACATGACAATCCTCAAGAGAAAGAAAATTTGGAAGATGATGATAATTCCAAAGAAATGATGAAATCTGAGATTCTTCATTATAGTACTTCTTTGAAGTCTGGAGAGAAAGATTCTACTGAAGGGAGTTCTGATGCAGAATTGTCAATCAATAAAGAAATTAAGGTATTACTTACACCTACACCTTAAGACGGAAAAATAATAAAAAAAAATACCTTATCATTTATTTTTGTTACCTTTCGACAGAGAGGCGACTCTTCTGGTGTTGATGAATCACACTCTTCTACTTTTACAGTAAGATTGAGTTTGACAAACAAGTTGAAGATATATGAGGTTTTTATTAAATCCTTAATGAATTGAAATATGCTTCATTCTTATTGAAAACTACTTTTTTCCTTATTGACACTTATGTTTGATTGTATCTTAATCTACCAGGAAACTAAGAATCTTCAACAGTCAGTGAAGATTCCATCTGATTCTTATACTAATTTGTTACAACTAAAAGAAGCTCCCAACAAACTAAACCCAAACTCCTCAGTGGCCGCTGAAGGCTATGATGAGGGAGAAGGCATTGACATTGAACCAAATGACAAGGAAGGCACGAGCATACAGATCCAAGAGTTGGACTGTTTAATCGGTATGAAGCTTTTTAAATTCTCTCACAAATGTTGTATGTTAAGTTTCTTTTGATGTTTTTATTTGACAAACTCACAATTTCTTTTTCCTTGATTAGATAGTCAATTTTTCTCTGTCAAACTCACCGTTTCTTTCTCTAGCCTCTAAAGATACTCAGGTACATGACGATCCTCAAGAGAAAGAAAATTTGGAAAATGATGATAACTCCAAAGAAATGGTGAAATCTAAGATTCTTGATTATAGTACTTCTTTGAAGTCTCGAGAGGAAGATTCTACTAAAGGAAGTTCTGATGCAGAATTGTCAATCAATAAAGAAATTAAGGTAATACTTACACCTTAAGACGGAAAAATAATTAAAACAACAAATACCTTATCATTTATTTTTGTTACCTTTCAATAGAGAGACGACTCTTCTGGTGTTGATGAATCACACTCTTCTACTTTTCCAACAAGATTGAGTTTAACAAACAAGTTGAAGATATATGAGGTTTTTATTAATTCCTTAATGAATTGAAATAAGATTCATTCTTATTGCCAACTACTGTACTTTATTCCTTAATAATACTTATGTTTAATTGTATCTTAATCTACCAGGAAACTAAGAATCTTCAACAATCACTACCATCATTAGTGAAGATTCCATCTCATTCTTATACTAATTTGTTACAACTACAAGAAGCTCCCAACAAACTAAACCCAAACTCCTCAATGGCTGCTGAAAGTTCTTCAAGCAAACCTTCTTCTTCAAAGGGTCAAATAAAAACTGAAGAAAACTCTTCAAAATTAAAGAAATCAAGTACTCCAGAACATTCTCCTGTCGATTACTCTGAATACAAGAAAACTCTTGAAGAAGACCCTTGGGCAATCATAGAGAAACTCTTATCTGATGAACATGGTAGTACTTCACAGGCTTCTCAATCTACAACACAAGCAGAATCTACCGAAACTCAGAACGCGTCAATCCAGATGCTGCTTGATGAATTAAGGCAATTGGCATTTTCAAGGAACCTGTTGAAAAATTTAAACAATGATGTGACCCTTGAAGAAGATGTGAAAGCTTTACTAGATAAACTCAATGATAGAGCTAATGAGCTTTCTGAGAAACAAAGTTCTGGTATTACTGCTTTCACCACAATCTTTAACAAGGCCTTAACCAATATCGATGAAGAAAAGCGGAGCAATGCTACTCTTCAACAACTTAATGTGGACCATGAAGATTCAATATCCAAGCTTCAAGAATCTAAAAACAAGATAAAGAAGTTCGAAGAGTCCATCATTGCTGATGGGGATAAGATTAAGGTCATGGATGTTGAAATTGAAGATATTAGAGCACAGATTGTTTTGCTGGAGGAAAAAGCAGTTAAGGTTCAACAAGAGAAGTTGCAGTTAGAGGATGCCTTGCTGAAATGTAAAGAGAATAGAAGTGGAATTTTCGATGAAGCTAAAAATGTGGCCTCTAAAACCATACAAACCCGGGAGAAGATTGATAATGTCAAAAGGAGGAAGCTGGAGTTGGATTCAAATAATGAGAAGCTTCAAGAACATTATGCCATAATGAGACTATCACCTCCTTTTTAGAGTCCACCTTATTATTATGCCTGTTAATTCCTATAGCTTTGAATAAACTGTGAGAACAATTTCCAAAATATATAGTCCTTATAGTTTCTATTATAATTTGTTTACTTTTTAAATTTATATATTTTTACTTTTATGTTAATTCATCAATTTTATTAGATATATCATTATTAAACTTTCACACATTTTAATATAAATATTTATTTATTTCTTAACTCAACAACATCTTTACTTTTTTTAATTTTGTTAAAAACTTAAAATTATATGTTCGATTAGTTTTTATTAGAAATGCGAGTAAATAGGTATGTGTATAGGTAATTAGGTACCTAGAGGGTATAGGACAAGTATACATGTTGGTGTCCACGCAGGTATGAGTTTGGGTACGTAGATTTTTTTAAAATCGTGGGTATGGAGACGAGTACTATAGTACACTTCAAAACCCCATTCATTGTCGTCCCTATCAACAAAGACTTCCGTTTAATAAATTGGTTGGATACCGCCCACCATAGGAAGAAGTATGATTTTATGTCTTTTTTAAAATATGGTATCAATGTGTCTCTATGTGATTCTTTTTGCTATGTGTAATATTTGTTTTTCTATGATTATTTGTTCTCTGTTTTTTGATAATGGCAAAGAGGGAGAAATATAGTTTTAGACTTTGTTTGAGAGTTTGGAAGAGAGGAGAGATAAAGACTTTGATTGAGGGATTTAGGCGATGATGATTTTAAGATATTTATTTTTATTCAAAAATCAAAATCGTTCTAATTTGAGGGAACTAAACAATTGTATAGAAGAAGGGATTTGAAGGGTTTAAACAAATTGTACAAATATAATCTATGTTGTTATAGTATTTTGAAAATTAAAAATATGTTAATAATAAACACTCTTTTATCATTTTATACAAATTTATTTTTTCAAAAAATATTAAAGATTATTATTTATTTATTTATTTATTTATTTATTTATTTATTTTTATTAGATCAATAATGTAAAATTAAGCGTGTGCTTGATAAATGCCAAATTTATTGATTTTATTTAAGTACTTATTAATTTATATCACAAGTAATCACGAAACAAATCTCTAATTTGTCATAAAAAGGACATAAAACACCTGTGTGAACTTTTTAACCATGTTATTTATAAGTACATGCGAAAATAATCAAGGAAATTACAAAGTTTATAAGCTTAATGGTAGAGACCTTCCAGGAGAAACAAGGGCTCGCCCGACCAAAAAGTAGAACATTCGCTATGCAAGACAAGAGCTAGCTAAGCCAAAAATAGGACAAACCTTTCAGGGATCTCCTCACCAAGCAAAGAAAAAGGTCTTGCTAAGCAATAATGGAAGTTCAAAAATCACTTCAAACGCAAGTTACTTCACAAAGAAGGAAGACACTCGTTAGGAAAGACAGTTACCTCGCTAAGCAAGACAATGTGGTTCAGAGATTTCTTGACTAAATTACTTTATAGTGAAATAAGAGTTTGTTGCAAGGTGATAAAGGAAGGCTCACTAAACGAAGTATGGCTGCAAAAACCTACTAGGGGATTAGTTGAACATGACTTAGAGGTGAAGAAAAGAAGACTCGCTAGGTGAGCTAACGGTCTCGCTAAGCGAGAAAGCCTCAACATAACTCTATAAATATCAGTCACACCCATTCATTTGGAGAGTTCTAGTTACAATTTTTTATATCACACTTTCACATCAGAAAAGTACAAAAATACAACAGAAGAGAAAGAAAAAAGGAAGATTGAAAGCGTTGTTTGAGAAATCGACATAGATATTCAAATTCTTTCCTCTAGATCGTCATTGTACAACTACTATGAGTAGAGTAGTTAATTTATCTTTTTTTTTGTTTAGATGTAGTCTTAGAAATACTCTTGTATCAATCTCGATCATGGTGTTTTATGAAGTTCTAATTATGCTTTAATATTGATGATCATTTTCATGCATAATGTTTCTTTAGGAGTAGCTAACTATAACACATTTGCAAGGTTTTGAATCGATATTGAGAAATAATTTTCATATGCAACCTAACTTTTCTATTTTAAATTTTTTTATGCAAAATTTATTTTGTGAATTGAAACAGGTAAAATCAGATTTTGCCAATTTTGCAGACATTTTGCTGGGTGAGATCATCTACTCGCTAAGCAAAGACTTCACTTACATAAGCTTACCCAACGATTTATTATTGTCGCTAAGAAAGAATTTCTATCTCAGATACATATTAAGGACTCAAATCCTAATTTCCCACGATACTAGCCTCCGAACATGCCAAGGTTTTCTACAGGGGTGGATGTTGAGACAAGGGATAAAGCTCGTCAAAACATATGAAATTTGATTCAATTATTTAAATTCTTTATTAATGTTCAAGTTCCAACACATGAGTACCGTTTGGACAAAAATTTGAGAAATTTTGAATTTTTTTGTTCGAATATTTGTCTATTACAATTAAAGTGAAGATGATTCAAATGGATTGAAAACTCAGATGCATATGAATCAAAAAGTTCAGGTTGATGACAAAATCAGAACAAAGGCATGATAAAAGAATATTTATTTTAAAATGTTTCATTCATGATTGATATTGTGATTATCTGCAAATGATAATATGAACATGAACTAGTTGCTTCACCTAATTTGAAGTAGAGGTAAATCAAACAAGAGCTACCTTAGTTATACTCACAAATCCTCTCCAAGTCAATAATGTATTTGAGATAGATGACATCAACATAGGTTACACTTTTGTCCACAAATATGGATGTGCCAACCAAAAACATAAGGTATGCCCTGAATGCACATCCTTTGTGATACAAAACCCATGCATCATTACCACATTAACTTCCACTTCATCAGCTAAGTGATCTCAATATAACGTTTCCAAGAATGAAAATCTTACATGACGTTCTCTGGTGCGTCAAGTCAACTGCATGTGAAGTAGTTTAATAATCTTCACGCGATCGTAAAATCTAAGAGGTATGACACATCATCAAGTGTAAGGGACATGTCACTGATTGAAAGATGGAATGACAATGTATGTGCGTGCCATCTCTCTGCAAAAGCAGACAATGTACCATTGTTAATATAACCATACCCATTTCGGCATAAATCTTATAGCCCATATGCATGTATAACATCTTGAAACCATATTTTTTAGGCTCAACAATTTTGCAATCTTTCTACCATGGTTGATACATCTCAACGTATAACGGTACTATATAAAAAACACCATTGTCAAAAATCTCAAATCTTATAACACAAATGTTCAAAAGAATAATTACATATTTATGTTACCTCTCAATCCCACATGTATCTAGCTAGGAAAGTAGTGACAATTCTGAGGGGTCTTTTGGAAAAACATTAGGAACGACAAAGAGAGGTTCAATAACAAACTTATAGGACTTCTATGGCATCAGAGATAATAATAGGGGACTCATGTTTTTGGGAGACGATGTCAGAGACACGTAAACTTGTGAAGATTATGTTTCACCATCAAGTAAAGTGGAACTAGCGGCTAGACGAGAGATTCTAGCTTTTTCCCTCCAAACAGAAGCGTGTTAGGACACTCTTACCATGTTTCAATCTGTCTTGGTTGTCATACATTTATCTTTAATTACTCCAGAAAAATCATATCATAATAAAAGAGGCAAACCCAGAGGACAGAACAAGGAAAATCAAACAAATAATACATAATAGGTAATTTGAATTTTTTTTCTTCCAGACGCAGAGTGCGGAATCCAATATCTAAACAAAACCAGAGAAGCATAAAACGAACATACAAAACAGATCATATGCCCTAAGCTCTAAACTTGAAAAAATCTAAATACATACATCACAAATCTATCCATCTACTATCTACCCATTAATAAAAGATTGATCAAACTTCCAAAAATATCCTTCTCTTAAATTATTTTTACACTACACTTTGGATATTTTAGTAATTAACAAATTCACTTTAGCTTTCAATCATCATTGGACACTTGGCAACCTCAATTCTTTTTCTCCCCAACACACATCTTCTCCCTCTTAATTCAAATTTCAAATTTCTTTCACATTTCATTTTCCCACACTTTTTTACTTTCATTTTAATTTTTCTACATTTACTTATTATCACAAAAAATATTAATAATCTATTTTTTAATTTTAATAAAACTAAATATTTATTTATCTCACGGGTCACTATCAACACAATATTTAATTTATTTTAACCGACCATTGCACACTTTCTCTATCTTAATTAAAATTTCAATTTTATCTCACATTTTATCCCACACCTTCTTCCTTTCATTTTAATTTTTTTCTATTTAGTTATTATCCCTAAAAAATAATTTATTTTTTAATTTTAATAAAATTAAAAAATTTATTATCGGACGGGTCATTATCAACGCAATATTTATTTTATTTTAATATTGTTTTAACTTGAGAGGTAATATTCTTATTTTTATGACGGGCCACTATCAACACGTTTTTTTTTTTTTATGATTATTTAATACAATAAAATATATATGATAAAAATAATGAAATGAATGAGAAAATTAGAATCACTCAAATTTGCTATTTTTATGGGTCACTTTCACCATTATACATTTTTTATTTTAATCAACAAAATATTTATAAATATTTATAATTATTAGTAATATTCGTAAATATTTGTAATGTTAGATAAATCCTATAAAAATTCATGCTTTCTTTACAAATGGAATCCTATAATTATCATAAGACCAATATCCATTTAAGATTATGTATTTTAGATGATGTACCATTGTTCATCATCTCACCAAATATATTGATTTTTTTTTTTTGTATTTAGAACATATTTTATCTATTCTATTTGTTTATTATCACTAAAAATACCAATTAATCTATTTTTTAATTTCAATAAAATTAAAAATGAACTTTATCAAAGAGAATAATACTACATAGTTATTCACACAACTAATTTTTTATCTTACGAGTCACTATCAAATTATTACCATTATTTTCAAATGTCAATTTTTTTCTTCTTTTTCCATGTCACAAGTTTTTTTTAAATTATTTAATACGATTTAGTTTATCTAATAATTGTTTATTTTACCATGTGTATCTAAATACATCATATATCAAATTATTTTTTGTTATAATATTTTGATTTCTAAATTTTTCATTGTATTTTTCTAATAAATATGAGTTTTTCATATGTATATCTAAAAAAATTATTTCGTCAATATTAAAATAAATTCACCCGTGCGGAAGCACGGGTCTCTGACTAGTTACGCTTTTAAACACAATCTAATGTGCCATAAATAACCTATTTAAGTAATGCATTCATCACAAATAAAAAAAAAAAAAAAAAAGAGGGAAATGAAAACTTATCAACTTGTGAAAAAGCTTGAAAGTGAGAAACCTTGATTGAATGAAATGGAGTTGAGGTTGAGTGATGTCCTGTACTTAAATGCAACGCAATAGAGGTTGATGTACTGTACTTACTAAATGAAGTTTGCGATTGACTGACTACATGTCTATATCCAAAAAAAATAGTGTTGTTCCACTTTTCCATCTTTCTTCAGCGTGTTATCGAAATAAAAAAATGATTAACGAAAAGTACAAAGATTGAAAACGCAAGCCTTAACAAAAAAGTCTCTTCAGCATTCACTGTATACAATACAGCCATGGCTTCTTCCTCTCGCGCCACTGCTACAGTACCTCTGAAAAAACACGATGTTTTCATCAACTTTAGAGGCGATAACACTCGTGCTGGCTTCACTAGCCATCTTTACGAAGCTTTATGCAGAACCTCTTTCCAGACATACATAGACTACAAGATCCAAAAAGGAAACGACGTTTGGGAAGAACTTGTGAAAGCAATCAAACAATCCACTCTCTTTCTCGTTGTCTTCTCCGATGACTATGCATCTTCAACCTGGTGTTTAAACGAACTTGTTGAAATTATGGAGTGTCACAAAATTGAACAGAACAACGCTATTGTTATTCCTGTGTTCTACCAAATTGAACCTTCTACCAAATTATGGAGTTGACAAAATTCATCAAGTTAAGAAGATGAACTCCCAAAGCTCCCTCCAGCTATTCAGCTTGAATGCTTTTGACAAAGTCTTGCCTGAGTTGGGATATGTGGAGCTCTCAAAAAGAGCAATTGATTATGCCCAAGGCAACCCTTTAGCTCTAAAAATTTTGGGATCGCTTCTTTGTTGCAAAAATGAAATAGAATGGAACTGTGCACTAGATAAACTGAAGGAAACTCCCAATACAGAAATTGACAGGATATTGAGATGGAGTTATGACGAATTGGATGATAAAGAGAAAAGCATATTTCTGGACATTGCATTGTTTTTCAAAGGACATAAAAGGGATATGATAACAAAAATATTAAATGAGTGTGGTTTGTATGCAGAAATAGGGATGAGACGTCTTTTAGACAAGGCTCTTATAAGAGTTGACTTTCAAAATTGCATACAAATGCATGACTTGATACACGAAATGGGAAAACAAGTTGTTCGTGAAGAATGTCTTAAGCACCCCGGACAACGCAGTAGATTGTATGATCGTAAAGAAGTATGTGATGTATTGAAAAATAATAGAGTAAGAAAATGATACCCTGACTTGCCTTCCTAAACTTATGTTTACTATACATAAAATGCAACTTACTATCGGAACACTGACATATTTTTATTTTTCAGGGAACTGAGATAGTTGAAGCTATATTCTTAGATGCTACGGAATGTACACACATAAATTTAAGCCCCAAAGCATTTGCAAAGATGCCAAACCTAAGACTACTTGCCATTCGAGACCACAAAGAAATTAAATCTATAAGACTTCCTAGTGGCCTTGCCTTATTGCCAGAAAATTTGAGATATTTTCTATGGGATGGCTATCCTTGTAACTCTCTGCCTCCAAGCTTTTGTCCTGAAATGCTTGTGAAGTTTTCCTTGCGAGACAGCCATTTAGAAAAACTTTGGAATGGAATACTGGTATGCACAATCCAACTTATTTTCCTGTTTTTGTAAAAATTTAAGTATTTTTTAATGGGAAAAGATACCAAAAACTGAAAACTTTATAATTTAAGAAAACGTACTGACTTGTTTGACCAACTGTATATTGTTACAGAATTTGCCAAATTTAGAGATACTTGATCTCAGTTACTCCAAAAAGCTGATACAGTGTCCAAATGTATCTGGTTCTCCAAATCTAAAAGAAGTCATGCTCACTGGTTGTGCAAGCTTGCCTGAAGTGGATTCATCAATTTTCCTTCTCCAAAAGCTTGAAAGATTGTTGATGATTCAATGCACGTCGCTTAAGACTCTTTCTAGTAACACTTGTTCACCAGCCCTCCTTGACTTTGATGCCACATATTGCATCAATCTCCAAGAACTCTCAGTCCCATTTGCTTCTGTTGATTGTTTGTCTTCTTTGGCTTTACCAAAGTGGTGTGTGAATGAACTTCCATCGTCAATATTGCATTTCAAAAATCTTGAAAGCTTTACTTATCCCATCAGTGATAGTCTTGTGGATCTTCCTGAAAACTTCGCCATTTCTATTTGCCTTGTGGGTGAGAGTCTACTGAAAGGTGAACGTGACCTGTCCATCACTTTACGTAAATTACTTCCTAGCCCTGCCTTCCTGAGTGTAAAAGATTTATTCATTGACCATGTTTCTATCTTGTCTGAAATCCCAGACAATATCTCCTTACTATCATCATTAGAGTCTTTATCACTAGCCGGTATCGCCATTCGAAGCTTGCCTGAAACCCTTAAGTATCTTCCCCGACTCAAGCGTCTTGATGTTTTCCATTGTAATATGCTTCAATCTATACCTGCACTTTCACAGTTCATTCCATA